>NW_017731355.1:7996209-8000812 GCF_001890085.2 Hipposideros armiger
GTTGTCTTCTAGGGGTTTTATAGTTTTGCATTTTACAGTTAGGTCTGTGATCCATTTTGAGTTAATTTTCATGAAGGTGTAAGGTCTGGATCTAGGATTTTTTTTTTTTTTTTTTTTTTGGCATGTGGCTGTCCAGTTATTCTAGTACCATTTTTTGAAAAATTATCTGATAGTTGGCAGTTTCTTACAAAGCTAAACATAGTCTTTTCATATGATTCAGAAATTGTTTTCTTAGGTATTTACTCAGCTGATTCTAAATGTATGGCTACATAAACACCTACATGTGTAAACTCATAGATACAGAGGACAGAATGGTGGTTACCAGAGAGGAAGCGGGGTGGGGGCAAGATGAAGAGAGTAAAAGAGGTCAAATATATGGTGATGGAAGGAGACGAGACTTTGGGTGGTGAGCACACATGGAATATGCTGATGTTGTATTATAAAGTTGTACATTTGAAATATATAATG
The DNA here is from genome assembly GCF_001890085.2 of Hipposideros armiger. Classification (NCBI taxonomy): domain Eukaryota; kingdom Metazoa; phylum Chordata; class Mammalia; order Chiroptera; family Hipposideridae; genus Hipposideros; species Hipposideros armiger. Next base: position 7,996,678 of record NW_017731355.1, read on the forward strand.
TTATTAGCCAATGTTACCCCAATAAATTTAATTAAGAAAAAAACCTAAGAAAAAAAATTATTTCTATTGCCAAAGATCAGTGGACTATATTTATATAGGTCTATTTCTGGGCTCCCCTCACCCACCACAGGAAATGAAAACACTATGTCAAAGACATATCTGCACCCCCATATTCACAGCAGCATTATTTATGACAGCCAATATTTGGAAACAACCTAAGTGTCTATCAACATGTCACAGGAAGCTCTCAGGGATTGTCCCTGTTGGAGACTCAACTGGGAGCAGAAGCCAGGTTCTTGTCTTCCTGTGAGAAAGAATTCAAGAGGGAGACAGATGCAGGAAGCACAGGGGGTTTATTGAAGTGAAAGTACATACTTGAGAAGGAAATGCTGGTGAACTTGGAAGTCCAGTGGCCCTGAGGAAGTCCTGACCAGGGGTTTTTATCTCCCTTAAAGGCTGGAATTGGTGACTTCCCATTGTTTTCTCCTCCCTATGGGTGGGACCCTCCGTTTCCTGCTTTTTCTCCCTTATTTGGTTCCCTTGGAATTGTCATGGCATGAAGTGCATGATGGGAGTGGTGGTAACTGAAAGGTAAATGAGGTTATAATGACATCAAAATTAACTAAAGGTCATCAGCTCCTAGAACTCTTGAATATCCTAAGTGTTGGGAGTGTCTTTTGTTGTGTTCATGAGGTGACTTTTGGAAAGCACCTAAGGATGGGGCTGGTTGCCAGGGGAACCAACAACGTGGTTGGAACTTTATTTTTTATTTTTCATATTGTGGGTTTTAGCATATGTGGAAATAAAACATGACAGTAGCACTTAGGACTGGAAAGAAGAACTGGAACTGTACTGTTGTAAGGTGATTACACTATATGTGAAATGGTATTATTTTACCATTTCTTGGCCTCCCTGAACACTGTCTCAAGTCTCTCAACTCAGTGAGACCTGGCTATTTGCCCCCACCTCACTCTGTGCAGCTTCTCGGCAGTAAGCTGATAGACTCAAAGGCTCATCCTGTTTTTTTCTCTTCTCGCCTGTGTTCCTTGTTGTCTAATATCTGAAAACCTTTTATTTTCCTTTCTATTGGTTAAATAAATCAGGAGGGTAAATCAAGTCCCTTTTACTCCATCTTAGTGGACACACTCCATTTTTATAATAATTTATCCTTGATATTTTTTCTAGCCTTACACTTTTTTTGAAAGCCATCATTTGCTCATTGAAGCATTATTTATAAAACCATTTCTTTCACAGAAATTTCACATTGAACATGTTCAAAACTGAGCTCATGGCATTCCTTCCCAAATCGCCATGCTTCCTCCTCCTCGCTCGGTCCCTTAAAAGTTTCCATAGCAGCAAAAGGTACCACCATTGCTGATAAACAAACTAGAAACTTGGGAGTCATACTTAGCACCACTCTCTTCCTCACCTACACATTGCATCAATTACTTAGAAGCGTTATTTTTTGCCTCCAAAATAGATCCTGAATCTTTTCACATCTTTCCATCTCTACCACGCCTACTGCTCTACAAGACCACATTACCACCATCTTTCCCCTAGACTGTTCCAGCAGCCTCCTAAACTGTCTCCTTTATCCATTCTTGTTCATTCCAATGCATTCTTTATACAGTAAGCAGAAACATTGAAAAATTTGTTATCAAAGCAATACATGCACGGTTAAAGTTAAAAAGGCTTTTAATTAACATAAAACCACTTTTTGCCCTATTTCTCCGAGCCCCTAATCACATTCTCTACCGCTTTCTACTAGTGTTTCTGACTTTTAGTCCATTAATTCTAAATAATGTATTTATAGTGTTATTTCTTGATTTATCAGTTTTAGATATCTGTTCACTTCTTTTTTTTTAAAGATTTTTATTGGGGGATTGGGGGGATGGGAACAGACAAGTTCCTGTCGTTTTTGTTCTTCAGTCTAGTTGTGGAGGACATTGCTTCACTGGCCCAAGTTTGTTCACTTCTTTTTACTCAAGTTTTTTCCACCTTTTATTATAACTATTATAATTCTGGGCTAAATCAGTATCATTTACATTATTTTTAACATGGTATATATTTTTACTTGCTAAACCAAAGTATATACTTTTACTTTTCCCATTTCATATACCTTTTTGTTTATCATTTGCTTTGTTTTCAACCTGTATCTCTTGCTGATTTTTCTACATTCCATATTCCCTATAATTTTCATGATCAAATATATTATCTGATAATCTCCTTTTTTTCTTCCTAGAGACACTCTAAAGCCCCTCTGTCATCCTGCTCCAATAATCTGGGGTGGATGTTTTCTAGGCCAATGTGTACAGTCATAGCTCCAGGACTTCCCTTCACCTTTGGTCAAGAAAAATGTCTTTTTTCTCATATTTGATCCTTGCATTTTCCTCAGTGTTGATTTGCTCCCTTATTTTGGTGGATTATATCCTCCATCAGCATACTAAGGAGAAGGGGAATGGGATGTAAATTTTTGAGATGTTATCCTTGAAAATGTCTTTATTTAGCCCTTTAATAGAATTGTTGGGTTGAAAATGATTTTCCCTCAGAATTGAGAAGTCATCGTTCAGTTATGTTTTAGCTTCCAATGTTGCTGTTGATAGTGCTGATAGTGTTCTTACTTTTTATTTTTATTCTTTCTTGAAGACTGCTTTTTCTATCTTGAAACTTGTAGGATCTTTTCGTTTTCCTGCCATTCTGATATTTCATGGTAATGTGCCCTAATCCCTCCCCTTTGTTTTCTCTCAATGTGGAGCTTCCTATTCCCATAGGGAATTTGTAGTGCCCCATCATTAAATGTATGAATGGACAATGATTGATAGACATCTTTCTGTTACTAGTAATTAGTCAGACTTTGCTCTTTGATTGATCCTCTTACCTAACTTTATATCTCCTCTATTGGTTTTTTTTTTATTGTGGATATCAAATTTTCATTTTCAATGTTTTATATTTTTATCTGGATGTTTGTTACATTTAAGATTTGTGGAATTTATATAAGTTAAATCTCAACAAAATAGTTAAAAAAAAAAAAAANATCGCTATGACTCATGGCAGCCCAGCTCCAGGTCGAGCTGTTGTTTATCATCTTAGCTGTAGAGGGCAGTGTCACTGGCCCTCATATGTGGGATCCAAACCGGGGCCCTCAGGTGTCCCAAGCCAGCTCTTAACCAACGCACCCCTCAGCCAACCCTGGCATGACAAGTTTTTAGCACTGAAAAATATTCCATTGTTTCAATGTACTACAGTTTGTTTATGCATTTCCTGCTGAAGGACATCTCGGTTGTTTCCAAGTTATGCAATTATAAATAAAACTACTATAAACATCCACATGCAGGATTGGTGTGCACATGTGTTCAGTTCCTTTGGATAAATACTAAGGAGTGTGATTGTTAGATCATATGGTAAGAATATGTTTAGTTTTGTAAGAAACCGCCAAACTGTCTCCAGAGTACTTATGCCATTTTATATCCACATCAGCAATGAACGAGAGTTCCTGTTGCTCTAAATCATCACCAGCATTTGGTGGTGTCAGTGCTCTAGCCATTCTAAGAGGTGTGTAGCGGTATCTCGTTTTAACATACATTTTCCTGATGATATACGATGTGGAGCATCTTTTCATAGGCTCATTTGCCATCTGTACATCTTTGAGGAGGGTCTGTTGAGGTCTTTGGCCTATTTTTTAATCAGGTTGTTTTCTTATTGTTGAGTTTTAAATGTTCTTTCTGTATTTTGGATAACAGTCCTTTGCAAGTATTTTCTCCCAGTTTGTGACTTTCTTTTCATTATCTTTGACAGTTTCTTTCACAGAGCAGAAATGAATTTTAATGAACTCCAGCTTACGAGTTGTTTCTCTTGTAGATTATGCTTTTGTTGTATCTAAAAGGTCATCATCACCAACCCCAAGGTCGTCTAGATTTTTTCGTATGTTGTCTTCTAGGGGTTTTATAGTTTTGCATTTTACAGTTAGGTCTGTGATCCATTTTGAGTTAATTTTCATGAAGGTGTAAGGTCTGGATCTAGATTCTTTTTTTTTTTTTTTTGCATGTGGCTGTCCAGTTATTCTAGTACCATTTTTTGAAAAATTATCTGATAGTTGGCAGTTTCTTACAAAGCTAAACATAGTCTTTTCATATGA
>NW_017731355.1:8004462-8019098 GCF_001890085.2 Hipposideros armiger
GCAGCTGCTGTGAGCGGCCGTCCAGAAGCCGGCGACTGATCTGCCTCGCCCGGGAAGATCGCAATGATGGTGCCAACTTGGGCCAGTGAAGCAACGTCCTCCACAACTAAATTGAAGAACAGAACGACAGCAACTTGTCTGTTCCCCTTCCCCCACTTCCCCAGTGCTGTTCCCATCCCCCAATTCCCCAATAAAAAATCTTTAAAAAAAAAAAGACCTTCTCCTCCATGGTAAATATCCAAGAGCTTTCTTAATCTCTGATTGATTATAAAACATCCTGTTTGTCTCTCACAGATGTCATTGACTTTCTTATCTTTCTGAGAATTGTAATTAAGATGTTTTTGTTTTGTTCTTCTGTTCTCTGCATTAGCTTTATTTCCTTAAGTTGTTTTTCTTTTCATTTGGTCTCTTTCATGTTAGAATCTCTGTGAGTTTTCCATTGCTGCCATAATAAATTACCATAAATATAGCAGCCTAAAACAACAGAAATTTATTATTTTGTAATTTCTTTAGGTTAGAACTCCAGGCACAGCATGGCTCATCTAGGTCCTCTGCTTAGAATCTTTTAAGGCCGAAATTAAAGTGTCAGCAGGGTAGTGTTCCTTCCTGATGGCTCTGAGAAAGAATTCTAAATGGTAGAATTTGGCTTCATGTGGTTAGGACTGCGGTTCCCCTGGTTTGTCTGCCAGGGGTCATTCGCAGCTTCTAGAAGCCTCCCAAATTCCTTGATTTGTGGCTTCCTTCCTCCGTCTTCAAAGCCAGTAATAGCAAATCCAGGCTTCCTTGCTCTTCATATCTGTCTGCCTTGTCCTTCTGGCTCTTCTCTTCTCTGCTTCCCTCTTCTTCCTTCCTCCTCTGTTTGGAAGGCCTCATGTAGTTACATTAGACCAGCGGTTCTCAACCTGTGGGTTGCGACCCCTTTGGGGGTCAAACGACCCTTTCACAGGGGTTGCCGGGTACTCGTGTGTGGGCGTATCTGCATGTGGGCCTGGAGACGGATAGAGGAGCGGTGTCTCGGTTCCTAAGACCATCAAAAATATATGTTTTCTGATGGTCTTAGGCAACCCCTGTGAAAGGTTGAGAACCGCTGCTTTAGACCTACCTAGACAATCCAAAATAATCTTCCTAAAATCAGTTGATTAGTAACCTTAACATTTTCCAAGTTTCTTCACTGCAGTCCCTAGGTTAGTGTATGATTGTATATCCAGGGACAGGAATTTTTAGGGGTATCTCTAGAATTCTACGTACTACAGAGGCCTTTCTCAAATGTCTATCAATCATTGACTGTCCATTCATACATTTAATGATGGGGCACTACAAATGTCCCATGGGAATAGGAAGCTCTACATTGAGCGGGGTTTAGCTTGTCACCCCTCTGTAGCGTATTTGGACATTGAGCAAGCTTTTTCAAATGTTACTATCTACCAGATATTTTCCCTAGGGCTGGCTGTTCAGGTTCTCCTCTAGGGAATCCAGAAGATGTGTATCTAAGGGGTACGTTTAATCCAGTAGGGAGCAGGAAAGGGGTGCTGGAGCAGGATCACTTTTCATGTTTCTGTTTTCACTGCTGGGTTGTGCTTGGGTCAGCATGGTGATGTTCAGCGTAGCTCCTTCATGGGCATCTCCTTCAGCAGACGCCTTAATTTTATATTTCTTCTCTTTGCTGTGTCATCTGCTATATCCCCGCCGGGCTTCTGACTCCCAGAATTTTTCTGATGTTTCTTACCTGATGTTTTCTCTGTCCTTATAAATGTATTTCTTTATTTTTTTGTATGATTTTGTAAAGGTGTAAAAACAAATGTGCCAGGTCAATATGCATATTTAACCAGAAACTTTTTAGAAAAATTTATTTTTAAACTAAAATGTGAATGTTACCTTACCTGAGAACACGTCTCTGCTCCTGTTTCCCACTTCCTCACCCCCATAGTTTTCGGTATATGTAGCATTTATGTAGTGTATCTTCCACTAGATTTGTCTTGATTACATTATATTGATTTTGAACATTAAATTTCATTGCTACTTAGTGTATTTTTCTGTTATAGAGAGGTCCTGGATTATTGCTTTGTGTAGAGACTCATAAATGGCTAGTTTATTATTGAACTATAAAATTTTGCATAAATGAAGGGTAGCTTGTATTTTGATATACTGATTTTAAACTTTTAATATCCCATAATCATCTGTGTATTTTATTTTAGTATATTAAACCTTGTTTAATTACTTATATGCTTCACCAGGCCCACTCTTACACATGTGATTCAGATTCCTAAATTCCTATAGCAATGAAATAATTAGCATCTTATGTGAAGGTGTAGGCTTAGTTTCCTTTTTTGTTATTGTTGAAATGAAAGCTGCTTATTCACAAAGTTCATGTGCATCCAGTGGCTATCCAGAGAAAAAAGATACCATTCTTCTCCACCTTCCCCTTTCTCTAAGCTACTAGTTCTCAAGGAGTTGGAATCAGAATTACCTAGAGAGCTTTTTTATTGAGATATAATTGATGTGTAACATTATATTAGTTTCAGATGTACAACATAATGATTTGTTATTTGTATATATTGCAAAATGATCACCACACTAAGCCTAGTTAACATCCGTTACTAGAGCTTTTATAAGTCAAGCTGCGGGAAGAACTGAGCCACGAAGAGTATCTGGGAATGTGGCCCACGCATATATTTTTAATGCTTTTTTTAACTTCACAAGCAGTTCTCATGGGAACATAGAGTTAACTACTTCATCTGCTTTAGGACTGACCAAAAGCTAGTTATAATATTCATTCTTCTAGTAACATTAATAGCTGGTTTGTAAGCTGGACAGGAAATGACCTAAGGAAAAAAATTTTCAAAAGAATGAGTCATGTAATGCAGTGATTTTCAAACAGAAAGGACACACCAAAAACATTTGGGAGGCCTTTTCAAATTATACATGCGTGTTTTCCCCTAGCCCATTAAACTTGACGATGGTGAATTGTGTTAGAAGCGTGTCATATCTCTCAGATGATTCATTTTATGTCCTTCTATACTTTTTAGATTTTTCACCATGTACCATTACTTGATTTACTTTGGTGGATCAAATGGGTGGAGAGCAAGATTACTACCATCACCACCCTGCCATCACTTAATACTGAAGTAGTGTAGAGACACCTGATTATTCAGAAGCTTGGACTTTTCTAATGCCTTTTCTTTCTCCCAACATGGGCAGTGATGGCATTTAAAACTGAGGGTACACTGAGGATTGAAAATGTAACTCATAAATCATTAGGTCTCTTAGAATGTTAAATCTTGTTTATTTTTAAAGTAGGTAGGAAATGATGATTTGGTTTTATTAGATAATATAGCTCAAAAGATGTACTTGAAATATCTTAGGAGTTTCTGAATCTACATAATCATAGCAATTAGTGCTAATGCCTCAAACCCCAAAAATTAAATTTGAAGATAAATGGGTTCACTTTTTCATACCTTGACTATGTAAGAATGAAGAAAACCCTTGATTTTTAATTGTGTAACTTTAGCTAAAGAATATGCTGTCCTATTTTTAACTTTAAAAAGAAATCAGACATCTCTAGAAGCTCTTAAGAAAGTGACAAAATTCAAGGAACAAGCGTTTATTTTTAACATGATTTCTGCTGTTTAGTACTTAAGATGTACTTTACCCCAAATTTATTAATAATTAAACAGCAGTTATGTTCACTTACTGTCTAGTAACCTATCTGTTCAGGACAGCTTTTCTGGTAATTCTATTTTCATGTTTCAAAAAAACATTCCCCAGGAAATAGCCTGTAAAATACAGAACAAAACAAAACCTAACGTGTATTAGTGTTCCTAATGGTAAAATTCAAATAACCAGCAGAGAAACAAAAAAACCTATGTAGTTATTAAAAGATTTGGACTTCTTTTTCAAACATAGAAAAAGGTATGCATAAAATAATTTTAAAGAAAGTCCAATGTGGTTTGCAGTGATTTTTCCACCATGTTAATTTTTACATGCAAATTAACTTTGATTTGAAGAAATTTAATAGATAAATGAGCAAAGGAAGGAAATATGTATAAATGGCTGAAAACCTTTGAGGAAATGTACAAATGACTACTAATCCAAGAAATGTAAATTGAAACAAGAAGATAAACATACTGTTTTTCAAATAAGCAAAGTCTTAGAATACCACTTGTGTTCATCTTGCTCCACTTTTGCCTTAAAATTATTATAACCTTTGATCTATTGGGTTGTCGGAAAAGTCATAACGCATTTTTGCAATGAAAAACATAGAAAAAATACGTCATGGCTTTTCCAACAACCTAATAGTAATTCCATGCCAATGAATTCCTAAAGAAATGAAATAAGGAAAAATATGTATATAGATAGATGTTTATAGGACCATTATTTATAATGGGCTCAGTATTAGAACAGTTAAATTATAATATATTTATACAGTAGAATTCTGTACATCTATTCAAATGATCACTTGTTTACATAGTCACATTCCATTTTTCAAGAACAGTTTTAAAGGACTTGATTATACTTTTTTGTAATTTCCAAATGATTGTATAATTTTTTAAATTGGAGAAAAGCATTAATAATTAATACTTACAAAGCACTTATGTGCCTGCCCTGTTCAAGAACATCCACCCATATGAATCATTTAATTTTCACAACAACCTCCTGAGGTATATAGTATTATTTTCATTTTACAGATGAGGAAACTTGGACACTGACAGACTGAGTAGCTTGCCCAAAGTCCCCCATCTCATAAATAGTGAAGCTGAGATTTGAATCCAGGTAGTTTGGCTGTGTGCTTCTGCCTCACACTGTGTGCCCCATACAGCATTAGAAGTTATACAGCGATTTGTATTTTGTCATTCACTCTGTTCTACAGTGTAGTGCTGCCAAAACATGATATATAGACCCAGTGCTTTTCCCTTCTGCTGCCTTTTTTCTTCTTGGCTCTCTCTCTCTCTCAGTGCTCTTTATTTTTTAATTAACTTTATTTTGGTATAATATAAATTAGACCTATTTAAAGTATAAACTTTGGGCCGGCCGAGTAGGCTCAGTTGGTTAAGAGCTCACTCAAGAGTGTGAGTTCTGAGCAACAGCGGTTTGAGTCCTGGCCCAAGCTGAGCTGCCGCTGAGCTGCCAACAGGTGGCAGGATGGCTCAGCTAAAAATAAATAAATAAAAATAAAGTATGACGTTTGATGAGTTTTAACAAATGTCCACGTCTGTGAAACTACCATAACCAGGATACAGAACATAACTGTCAGTCCCCAAACTTCCGCCAGACAACCATTGATCTGCTCTGTCACCACAGCTTTGTTGTTATTTTTTGGAATTTTATGAATGGAATCATACAGTATATATACTCTTTTCTAATCATCTTCTTGTACTTAGCATAATGGTTTGGAGATACATTCATGTTATTTCATGTATCAATAGTTTGTTTTTACTGATGAGTTGTGTTCCATTGTAGGACTATACCACTAACAAGAAAATATATTTTGTTTATCCATTTGGGTTGTTTCCAGTTTTGGCTTTTATGAATAAAGCTATTACAGATGTGCTTTTCATTTTCTTGAGTAAATAACTAAGAGTGAATGTTTGAGTTGTATATGTTTGACTTTATAAGAAACTGCCAAACTTCTCAAAAGCTGTCTCATTTCACATTCCGAGCGGCGAGTCTGAGGCTTTCAGCTCCTGCACATCCTGACCGACACGGGGTGTTGTCAGTCCTGTTAACGTTGGCTGCTCGGCTGGGTGTGTGATGCTGTCTCATGGTTTTAATTTGTATTTTCCTGACTAGTAATCTTTATGTGTTGCTTAGCCATTTTATGTATTCTTTGGTGAAGTGCTTGTCCAAATCTTTATCCCATTGGCCTCTTATTGTTGAGTTGTGTGTGTTCTTTATACACGTGTATTTTGGATATAAGTCCTTTGTCAGATATACATATATATTTTGTGAATATTTTGTCCCAGTATATAGCTTGCCTTTTTGTTATCTCAGCAGTATCTTTCAAAGAGTGGGTTTTTGGTTTTGGTTTATTTTTTAAATAAAGGGATTTTTTTTTTTTGGTGTGTGTGTGTCCTATCTAAGAAATCTTTGTCTACTTATATTTTCTTTTAGGTCTATGATCCACTTAGAATTAATTTTTGCATATTGTGTTAGGTAAGGACTAATGTTCTTTTAAAAATACGTGTGACTCTCTTGTTCATCACTGTTTGTTGAAAAGGTTTTCCTTTCCCTTTGAATTGGACTTGGCACCTTGGTTCAAAATAATGGACCATTTATATAAATGACGTTTCTGGGCCTTCACTTCTATTTTATTCATCTGTATGTCTCAACATTTAGCCAATAATTATACGTCTTGATTGCTGTAGACTTATGATGTCTTGAAATCAGGTAGTATAAGTCCCCAACTTTATTCTTTTAAAAAATTGCTTTGACTATTCTAGGATTGTTCTCATTTCCTATAAATTTTATAATCAACTTGTCAACTTATACACATGAGCAAGTTGGAATTTTGACTAAGATTCCATTGAATCTTTAGCTCATTTTGGGGAGAACTGACTTCTTAACAATTCTTGCAATTCATGGATATGGTATGTAATATATATACAGAGGATGCCAAAAACTATACACATTTTAAGAAAGGAAAAAAAACTATTAAAATTGTAATACTCAATATATACTGATACCAAAAGATGAATACAAGTTACGTCTGACTTCTGCAGTTACAAGAGGTGCTCAAAGTGGTTACCATCAGCGTCTAGACACTTCTGATTACGGTGAACTACTGCTTTAGCAACGCTGACCAAAGTGTCCACTTGTATACATTTTTTTGGCACCCTGGTATATATAATATATAATATGTACTTATTTGAGTTGTCTTTAATTCCTTTTGTTAACTTTCATTTAACTATTTTGCCTCTTATCAGATTCTTCACATGAAAATTAATAAGGTAAACACAGAAACTTGTAGCCATTTGATACAAAGAAAAATTTGAGTCAATTAAAATTTTGAAATTTGGTAAGGATATGAAAGTATTTTCATTACATTTATTTTAAATGCAGAATTGAAGGTTACTATATAATATAAAGCTTAATTTCTTATGGTTTTAGATAAATAAATATATAAGAATTCTAATATTTTTTGTACTCTAGATCGTTATCTTTCCATTTTGATGTTTAGATAGTTATGAATTAAGAGTGCTTTTTAAGTGTCTTGCCTGTCTTTTGAATGACATTAGTATATGGTAAACTACGTACACAGAAGGAAATTACAAATTCTTATTTTGAAATGGATTAATAGATGGATTCACCCATTATAAAATGTTTAAATTTTCTTTAAGTCTAATAAAATTTCTTATCTTAACAGATATCAGACACCCTGAAGAGCTTTCTCTCTTGAAAAAGCCCAGAGACCCAACAAAGAAAAAAAAGAAGAAGCTAGATGACCAGTCTGAGGACGAGGCGCTCGAGTTAGAGGGGCCTCTTATTACTCCTGGATCAGGTGAGTCTGACTAAGGAACAGCTCGTTGTGAGAACCATGGACTGACTGTATGCCTGTGTGTTCTGATAGGGGATAAATGGATTACACAGGTCAGGAAAATAGTGAAGTTAAAAAGAAAAAAGAAAAAAACCGTCTCCGCATCTTTTCCCTCAATCATGAAACTGCCACCATAGTGTCATGTGCATATCATCATGTCAGGTGTTAATAGTTGCATCAATAAAGAGGAAGGCTGGTTCTCTGTTCAGGAAGAGTCAAAAAGGGACAGGATCTTAATTGGGCTTAGTTCTTTGCTTTGCAGATATTGGACAGTTTTTTAGTATTTAGTTTTCTTTTTTCTATATTTTGTGGAAAACACCACTATTTAGTTAAGACATCTTTTCTCAGGTACTGAAAACCTGTCCGCTTTGCATCTGCTGGTCCCTTTGCCTCTCTGCCTTTTTCCTTTTTGGTTTGCTCCTTTAAGAAACTTTTTCAGATTTGCTTCCATTACCTCCTCAACCTGAATTAGGTATTCTTCTAATTCAGTTCATTCCTGGTCTTTTATATTCTGGGATGATGAAGATGAAAGCAAATACTCCATGTCATGCTTGCTATATGCCCAGTACTATTTCACACACTTTATCCTTGGAAACTCATTTAATTTTCACTACAACCCTTTGAAGTGGATTATGTTATATTTTAAGGAAGAAATTATGGCACAATAAGGTTAGGAACATCTAATGTCACATACCTTGCAACTTTTATGTCTCTGTTCACGTACTGATAGCGTTTGGGAGATACCAAGAAATAAGATAACCCTTACTCTTAAGGAGTTTATAGGCTAGTTGAAAAACAGTTACTATATTTAAGGAGGTAATATACAGATGCTAAATTAATTGAGGTGTTACATATAGTAAAATGAACAAATTTTAAATTACAGATGTGTATTACAGCTGTATATACATTATAATCACCCAGAACAGGATATAGCATAATTCCAGCACCTCAGAAGGCCTCCCATATTCCTTTCCCAGGTCAATATCCCACAAAATAACCACCTTTTGCCTCTGACCAAAGATCAGTGTTGCCTGTTCTTGAACCTCCTATAAATGGAATCACACCTATGTGCTGTCTTGTGTCTGTGAAATTACTGTTTTGAAAGAGGGAATTGAAAATTTGGTTTTAGTTGTCTACACCCAAGCAGTTTAATTAAAAACATGTGAGGAGTTCCAACAAGTTGATATTAAATACTAAAGAAGTACCCAAAGGTAGGGATACATAGAGGACTGATGATCTGTAGAGAAAATATCCACTTAGTACCATACGCACATAAAAAGTAATATGTAATCAATTTTTAAAAGAAATATTAAATATCTAGTTTGCCTGCTTTTATGATTTGTTAGCACTTTAGTCAATTATTGGACCAAATATTGAAAAAGAGGGTCAGTTGCATGTTGTGTCCATAATAAATAGCAATAGGTCCATATATCTCAATGTCTGACATCCTGGGGACGTCCGACACTGCTCAGTGCTTCACAAATGTTCCTGTACTACAGATGTGGAAAGGGTTAGAGACAATCTTCATTTGAGGAAAAGACACACCGTTTCCCTTAGTTCCAACATGCTGCTTGATTTGTGAGCATCTCAGTGTGTGCATGGTCAACAAATCTATGTATTCAGTAAATGATAATTATTACTTAGCACATTATTTTTCATTTGTGCCTCACAAAACCCCTTCAGTTTTGGTGGTATTATGCCTATTTTACTTATAAGGAAAGAATCCAGAAGAATTAAGTAATTTGCCCAAGGTCTCACAGCTAGAATTCAAATCCAGGTCTGCCTGGCTCCAGTGCTTGTATTTCTAACCATTGTGTAACATTCATCTCTCCAATTATATTTAAAGTAAGTATTTTTGAATTCTAATAGAAACATTTGATAAAATATTATGTAAATTATAACTCAACAAAGCTAATTTTTTAAAAAGTAATGTTTTAAGAGGTAAAGGATCATGAGTGAATTAATGATTCTTAGACTTCAGTCAAATTCTTACATAGAATTATGGCAGAATTCTGAGTTCTTAAATACCTTGCTTACCTGGCTGTGCTCAGACGGCATGCTCCTGAGTGCTTTGCCACTTCCTAACTGTAACTAGGTAAATATCTAATCTCCAATCACCTGTTGGAGGGAACCCACTGAACTGGCCTGATCCCAGATCTGGGGAAAACAATTTTTCCAAGTAAGAATTAATTTTACAGTATAGTGCTGATGTACAGATTACTAATTTCAGGATGTAATATGTAAATAGAAATACAAAATTACCTCATCAGAAACTTCTCTAAAAAATCTAAAAGCCAGCTAGACAAAGGAAAACCCTGGCTCTTAAAATAACACGTACAGGAAGTAATCAATACTCTTGCTTGGCACTGTCAGGAAAGTCACTTTTTCAGGATGCTGTTTTTTCTAACTGGAACTTGCCATTTTAAGCAGCAAAACATTTTTTTAAACTATTATTTAATTATAAAAGTAATGCATGTATATCATAAAAATTCAAATATAGAATTATGTATTCATTTTTGTTTTTAATGAAAGTGAGAGTGTGTTATACACACATTTGTAATTTGCGTTTTTTCACTTGGCAATGCATACTAATGGACCTCGTATCTTTTTTTAATTTTCAGTCATACTTGAATAAAATCTCATTATAAAAAATTCAAACATTACAGAAAATTTACTAAACTGAAGGTGGAAATTCCACTTTAGCTTATTCTCTTGCTACTCCTTCTCAAGAACTAATTTCTTGATTGCTGTGTATAAATATATTGTAAACAGTTGGAGTGTAACTTGTCAGCACCTTTTCTATGTGTTTATATATACTTACATGTCTAGTTTTTTTAATAACATGATGAGAACCTAAATATTGATTGTATATTCTGCAGTTTGAGTGCTCTTCATTGAACAATATGTTTTAATAATGTTTCTGTGTCAGAATAGAGAGGTCTCGCTAGTTCTTTACAAATGGCTTCAAAGTTTTCCATATTAGAAAAACTATTTTTAACTGTTTATCTGATTTTCCTATCAAGTATACTCTAAAAAGTTTTCCCAAAGTTCAAATATACTCAAAAAAAGAATGTAAGGGCCGGCCGAGTGGCGCGGTGGTTAAGAGCTGGCTTGGGATGCCGGAGGGCCCCAGTTCGGATCCCACATATGATGGCCAGTGACACTGCCCTCTACAGCTAAGATGCTGAACAACAGCTCAACCTGGAGTTGGGCTGCCGTGGGTCGCCGGCGATGGTGTAGGCTGCAGTGGGTTGCCATGGGCTACCATGTGTGGCCAGCAGCCAGCATGAGCGGCCATCCAGAAGCCGGCGACTGATCTGCCTCACCCGGGAAGAGCGCAATGATGGTGCCAACTTGGGCCAGTGAAGCAACGTCCTCCACAACTAGACTGAAGAACAAAAGGACAGAAACTTGTCTGTTCCCCTTTGCGCTGTTCCCATCCCCCAATTCCCCAATAAAAATCTTAAAAAGGAATGTAAAAGTGTAAAAGTGATGGTTTCACATTCCCATCAACAGTATATGAAAATGCCTCCTTTTCTACATTCTGCCAATATGAAATGTTGTAAATCTTTACATAGATTTTTGCCAATATGACAATAAAGTAGTATGTCAGAATTTATTTTCTATTTCCCTGATAAACACTAGTGTGAATATATTTCATATATTCATATATAGCCATTCCTGTCCTATTGATTTTCAAATCATGGACTTTGTCCATTTTTTGTTTTTATTTTTAGTGATATTAATCATTTGATATGTTAGATATGTTCCCTATATTGGCATTTCATTTTTAATTTTGTTTGTGGTCTTTTTTACTAAAGTTATATATTTTTATGTAGTCAAATCTATTTATAGTTCTGAGTTTTCACTTTTAAAATCTTTACAAATATAAAGATTCTATATTTTGTTTTAATACTTTTATAATTATTTCACATTTATATTTTTAATTCACCTGTAATTTGGTATAATTTGATGGAAAAATTTCTAAAATGTATTAGAATAACTTTAGTTCTCTTTTTATAAAGAACATATAAGAATATAATTTATAATAACCAAGTTATGAGGCAAATTCTACAGTGTTAAAACAATACTCCTCTCAGGAGCTGTGAGGTTACATCGTGTTTTTTACTACCTATAGCAGATGGGCCCAGACTGTAGTACTCATTGAACGCTTTATTTCTCCTTAGTTTTTAAGTTATCTTTCCATATAGTCAGCATATTGCTGACTAAAACACATTACTTCATCTTACCCTGTATTAGTTTTCTGCTTTAAATGTGTTTTAAATTGGGCAATCAGGAATACAAGAGCTAGTTGGGATTGCCATTGAACTGAGGCTTGAAAGGAATTTAAAATGCACTTACCCTCTCACCCAGCAATGTTGCTAGAATTGGGAAATAAGTACAAAAATGTTTCCTGGAAGCATTTTTTGCAATAACAGTAGTGACATCAATAACAAAGCGCTAAATAAATAAATGCACACCAGTTGAGAATGGCTTAACTAAATTATGGTACATGGGAGGCAGTGTGTATAGCTGCAGACTGGCTGATGATAGCTTGGCTGTGTAACTTAATAAATAGCTCTTGACATTGAACAAGTTATTTAACCTGTTTGTGCCTCAGTTTGCTCCTCTAAAATGGGAATAATAAGGTTGTTGGGAATACTAAATGAGTTATTGTCATAGAGTGCCTAACAAAATAAGAATAGGAAAAAATGAAGGATCAAAGACAAAGTGTAAAATATACCAAGTATAGGAAAATTGAGAGGGAAGAGATTTGCGTGGGTGGCTGATGCTATTAAATGTGATTTAGGGGAATATATTTTCTGTTTTAGAAACTGCATAAAGAAAATAGTCAACTCTAACTTTAATCAATTCTAAATAGTAATTATAGTTCATCATACTAGGAACAAATTTCCAATGTCCTGCCATTCTTAGTAAGAGATTTATTTAATAGATCTTTGAAATAGGTGAGAAGATCCTGCCTGGAAGGTAATACTTTCCACACCTGTTGACATGGATACTCTCCATAGCAGAGTTATCCTTTGCCCCGCTGAGTGGGAGTAATGTTTTCAGCCCTTTTAATCTGTGTGGGGTGCCCAAGAAACCCTTTCAGAAAATGCCCTTGTAGTTCAAGGTTCTGTCTTTTAAAGCCACAAATAATAAATACCCAGTGTTTTTTAAAGGCCTGAAAAGGAGAGTTCACAGCTTTCTTTGTTGCTTATTTAAGTTTAACAATGTTGAGATTCTACAAGTGGCTTTAGTACTAAAATTGGAAAAACACATACTAGGGACATCAGATCAGATACCCTGTAGCTAGGAATTATTATTATTTTTACGGTGCATTCTCTTCCTAGATTAGGTTATGACAACTACAGACGTTTCTAGCATTTCATAGTTAATTATTTCTATCATTGCGTGTGGGGTAGGGGGAGTTAAAGAGCAAAGCAGAGATATTCCTAAATCAGGTA
The DNA here is from genome assembly GCF_001890085.2 of Hipposideros armiger. Classification (NCBI taxonomy): domain Eukaryota; kingdom Metazoa; phylum Chordata; class Mammalia; order Chiroptera; family Hipposideridae; genus Hipposideros; species Hipposideros armiger. The sequence continues at coordinate 8,017,462 of NW_017731355.1, forward strand.
AGGGAAACAGCCATTCTCTTTTCCATCATCCATTAACAATGTGATACCCATTTATACATGTGCTTTTTAATGATGACTAAAGAATAAAATTAGGACTTTGGAGGAGAGGTGCTTTTACTTAATGTCATTCTGAACTTTTAAAAAGAGTTCTAACCTTAATTTTTGTAGTTTAAATGACAGGATATATCATCAGTTGACTAATTTCAACAAACTTTTAATTTATGTAACCTCTACTGTATTCCTAGCCCTTTAATACTGAGGAATCAAGATAAAGACAATATCCCTGCCTTCAGGAGTCTAATTACAAAATGTACCTTTGTTAGCTATAGTTGGCCTCTTTCCAGGCCAAAATTTTATCTACCCCTTTGCTTTAATACTTTATTTGTAAATCTGTTGGAATCCGTTTAGCTAGTCACTGAGAAAACATTAACATAACATTGTTCTCTTAATTTATGTGAATTTATTCACTTAACATTGAGTTGTCTTAAAATACAGGGTATGTATTTCAAAGGGTGATAAATGGACATGTTTGTCACTAGACACTTGACTGGAACACAACTTCATTCTTTTAAATTGGACAGAAAACTTAATTTACTTAGGTTATAGCTTCTAAGATTCTTTACTCTTAAATCCACTTGCAATATGTATTTCAGTTTATGATTCACAATTACAAAAAAGTCTGTTTTCTTTTTCCCATTTCCTTCTCATTCTTTTGTTTCTGTCTTCTATTGTTACCTTTCCTTTATCTTCTGAACTCCTTTCTTTCCTTTCCTGTAGGCACTGATGTTCTTTACATTGGCCCTCTGAAAGGTGAGCCTTGCCACAATTAAAAACAAAAAGTATTAGTCTGCTTTACCTGTACCTTAACTTCTCATTCTCTTGAACTGATTTCCGCCTCCCCCCCCCCCAGAATTTCCAGCAACTTAGTTATAATCTTTTGTTATTGTATGTTTGAATGTTCTGTAGATAGAGTGGTAAAATTAATTTCACATGATTTCAAGACAGGTAAAATAATGTACTGAGCTTTCTTCAAGAATGAAGCTTGTATTTCACAATGTGCTTTAATATCATTATAACACGTATTTCTGAAAAGTAAGGTTCTGTACTTCATACTTATTTTTCATGTTATTTATTAGGAAGTATATATTCGAGCCCAGGACTTTATAGTAAAACAATGACCCCCACTTACGATGCTCATGATGGAAGCCCCTTGTCACCGACTTCTGCTTGGTTTGGTGACAGTGCTTTGTCAGAAGGCAACCCTGGTATCCTTGCTGTCAGTCAGCCCATCACATCGCCAGAAATCTTGGCTAAAATGTTCAAGCCTCAGGCTCTTCTTGACAAAGCAAAAATCAACCAGGGGTAAGTTTTAAGATATAATTAAAGACTTCATTTATCCATGAGAGGTAGAAGTATGTCACTAATTCTGTATTGCTTTGTTCCACTGCTCTTGTCCTCTGTCCAGGTGGCTCGATTCCTCAAGGTCTCTCATGGAACAAGATGTGAAGGAGAACGAGGCCTTGCTGCTCCGATTCAAGTATTACAGCTTTTTTGATTTGAATCCAAAGGTACCAAGGGTTTAGAGGAATTTCTTCTTTTTTCCTTTTTGTTTTGTTCATTTGGATATTTGTTTTTTT
>NW_017731355.1:8021130-8024266 GCF_001890085.2 Hipposideros armiger
CTAAGTAACTAACGATCTACTTAGATTAAACCAGTGTTTCCCCAAATGTAGTTCTTGTACACCGCCTACTTCATAATTAGAGCAGAGCATATTAAAAAATTAATTGTCCACTTCATTACTGCTACCCCCTCTAGTAGCATAACTTCAGGGTGGCATCTACAATCAGCATTCTTAGAGGCACTGAGGACTGATTAACCACCTACATTTCAGATACCTGAGTTAGACTTTGGGAAGTATTCTCAGATTATGGTGGAATTCTGGTTTCACCTAAAGTCCTGATAATTAAATACAAGAAGCAAAATTGTATTCAGTTATGAGAAGTTTTCACTATAAAAATGATTTTTCCCCCTATAGAACACAAATAAAAATTGCTCTCAAGCTTCCAAATGCTTCTATGTACCCAGAAAAGTTTTCTTAGTTAAGACTCAAAAAGTTGTCCTTTAGAGAGGAAGAACAGCTAATTTCTCTTTAGTTTACATGATGAAAGAATGGAATTGAAACAAGGCTCAGAAAAGGAAAAGGTTTGATGACAAATGAATGAATCAGTTATTTTCTAGAGACTTCCTTAATCAATTAGTTAAGAATCTTCTGTTGTGTTTCTGGATGTAATTCAGACTGCCTGAGGAATTTCCTGAATTATAATCAGTTCTGGAGCAATTTTATTGAAAGCCCCTCACTTGAATTATGACTTTCTACCTACTTCTTTCTCACTTAGAATATGAGCTTATTTTCTAGTGAAGGCTTTGCCAATGATAGACTCATATATGTAAATATATATGGGGGAAAACCCACATATTTTTATTGTATGATATTTCTTTTGATCTTTTTATTATAAAAATAATACATCTTTTTAAAAGCCAACATATACAAACAGTGCTTGGCACATAATAGGTGCTTAAAAAAGTATTTGTTAAATGAATATACGCACAGTCATATTTTCGCAGAAATGAGATTCTTCTGCAGCTTTTCCCCCACCTCCACTCAATGTACAATCAATATTCCATTTCAGTGCAGTAAAAAACACCTCAGAAACCATAGGTTTTAATTCGTGGAGATTGAATGTCCCAAAGCTTTGCTCTCCTGGACCATTTTAGAATCTAGATGTAATGAGAGAATTTTGGAGTACAAGTCCTGAGTTGTTAGGAGCCTTTCCAGAGGCTGACCTGAAGACCCTGTGTAGCCATCTAGTGCCAGAAGTGGGAAACTTTGAAAGTATGGCAAAGGGATGCCTGCTATTTTTTATTTCAGATACAGCCTCCACTCTCAACTATTCTCCCCTGGGGCTTCTGGTTCCTTGTAAAATAAAACTACAGTAGTAAAAAGAAACAAAGTAATTCAAAATAAGATGTGGATAAAAAATAAAGTAGATAATTTTAGTAACACTGTTTTTAAAGCATTTAACTCATGAGGACCTTTAGCATCAGAATCACCTAAAGCACTCAGTAAAAATGCAGATTCCAGGCCGAACCCCAGATTTTCTGAATCACAATCTCGGGGGTAACCCTAAGAATCTCTCCACATGACTCTTAATATACTCTGACATTTGAGGCCCCTGTCTGAGAGCCTCACCCTACCTTGTTCTCCATGATTTGTGAACATGGACGTTTCTACCACTGTAAGGATCTCATTTCTGCACAACCACAGGTAGAGCCGCAGACTGGACATTACTAATTCACTAAATGTTAAAATACAGAGGGACATTGATATTTGGCCTCAGATTAGTTCCTTAACTGTTAGTATAACTAGACTGTATTCAATGAATTAATACATCAGAAATTTATAGTGCTACTTAGTGCTTTGAAAGGTAACTAAGTAATTTAAAAGTTCTTTCCTTTGTGTAAAACCTCTTAAGGTGTAGTAGCAAACTCTGATAGATAATTAATATCTGTTCTAAGTTCACTTACCCAAGTGTATTTAAAATCGTGACTAGTTTTTCTATTTACATATGAGTAGTTTTCACTACTCATACATGTATATATATGTTAGTATCTTGTGTGTGTTCACATGAAAACATAATCTTATCATTCTTATGTAACAGAACGTAAACAACATTTCCCTCTGATGATGTTTTCAGCATTAAATTGAGGATGAGGGGGAAAGTTCAGCTTTAGCTTTCAATATGATAGTGATAACTAACTTTCTCTTGCTGGGTAATGTGGAATTATAAGGTACTCAATGTTAATCCATTTCTACAAATGACCTTATGCATATTCTGTTCATTCAATGTCCATTGGTTCCTGGCACTGTTCTGGACTCAGGGAATAGTGCAGTGGAGGGGGAAAAAAGTAAAAAATCTCTGCTTATGTAGAGCTTAGTGGAGTCTATGTTAACTGTGTCCTAGGGCCTCCCAAACTATGAATTCATTTGTATATGACCAAAGACCCTACTTCTTTTGGATAAATATTAGCAGATTTAGGACACTGATTTCAGGTACGATGTCCTTTATTTTCCTATCGTTTTAGTTTCTAGACACTTTTATCTTTTGAAATTAGGTGATGAAAAGCATTAAAAATTTTTAACATTTTACAGATAGAAGAATCATTTAAATAAAATACGATTTCTGGTTTCAGTATCATATCAATAAGCTGTCAATCATGACATCAGAAAATCATTTGAACAACAGTGACAAAGAAGTTGATGAAGTTGATGCCGCCCTTTCAGACCTGGAGATTACTTTGGAAGGCGGTAAAACATCAACAATTTTGGTAGGCTGAATCTTTTTACCTATTAATTTACTCTGAATTGATGCTTATTACCTTTTTGTGGATTTAGATTCTCATGAAGTATTTGTGGGATGTAGAGAAATAGTTAATGCTTTAGAGAATTCAGACACCAATTTTTAAGAAACTTTTAAAACTAACATAGTTCTAGTCTCAAGTGCTTCCCACACAGTAAACATAAATCTTCTCTGCCCATTCTCTTAAAAGTAGCAAGAGAATATTTCTGCAGAGGAAAAGTTAATCTCTAGTCATGGTAAAACCCATTTAGTGCTCTCTAAATTTGAAATATTTCAAAAAGAAGAGAGACACAAAGCTCAGGAAAAAATTTAAATGCTGAGTTTGATTTTATGGTTTTAAAGCTTAGGAATTAGATATTTCAAAATAAACACATCTCAGGGTTGTTAATGATTTACAAA
>NW_017731355.1:8025406-8027823 GCF_001890085.2 Hipposideros armiger
CAAAACTCCTTGCGTGATATAATGTTCAATTCAGATGAGGCTGTAAATCTGCACCTTGTTCAGTTTTTTGCCGATAAAGACAGGTCCTTCTTTGAACAAGGGATTATTAAGCTCACTGAAAGATGGCAAAAGGCTATCGAACAAAACGGGCAATATATCATTGATTGATCTTTGTTCTTTATATAAATAAATGACCTTTGAAAAACATAGACAAAATACATCAGGACTTTTCCGAAAACCCCAAATTTTTATTTGTTTGTTAAACAAGCTGGTTCTTGATATCAGATACCAAATATTAGAATTGCACATTTCAAGAAAAATTTTAAAATGATGAAATTCTTTCCCTAGGGCGATATCACTTCCATTCCTGAACTTGCTGACTATATAAAAGTTTTCAAGTAAGTACCTAAAGCAGAGAGATTCCAAATACTAATGAATAATAAGTGTCAGTTTTATAGTCATGTTCACATTATTGAAATTTACTGTAAGAATAACTAGCAAATGTGTCTGTAAAAGCATTTACCAATTAGGTGAACACTAAATTATGAGGGGAAATAACCATTTTTACCAAATTAAAATCACATTATTCATTAAGTTTTATCTGGTAAACCTTTTTCTTAAAGCAACAACAACAAAAAAGACTGTAACCTAGATTGCATCATGTAGATTCTGAAATGTATACAGGCCTGTCAGCAGAAAGCATCCCATCTGGGTCAAAGCACAGAACAGTAATAAACTGTTCCTGCCAGTGGTTATTTCCTTGTTCAGAGCTCAAGATTTTACTGAGTTCTGTTCATTTGTTAGTGGGACATTTTATAATTAAGATTTCAGTGTTTCTTATCTAGAGTTTTAAACAGTTAATCGAGTCATAGTCCACAGAATCAAGAGAGCTAGGCATTAAGGCAGAGAGGGGAAAGAGAAAAGGAGTGATGTGGACTATAAGATACACAGCCATTATGGAATAAACCATTCACTGTAGCTAAATGTGTAAGAGCTCAGCATATGGAACGTTTTTGAAAGAAGGGCATGATTTCAGATGCTGCTGCCTACCCCTGCTCTCTTCTCCATTTACACACCTTTTTTTAAAAAATCTGTACCTTTCCTTATCCACTGCCCCTCATGACTGCTCTTCTTTGTGTTTGACATTGGAGTGATGACTCAAAGTCCCCATTGAAATACATCCCTGAGAGAGATAAGCACTTCCCTCACTTTAGTCATGCCAGGTAAACCTGCTTGTTCAGAGAGGCTCCAAGGCATCCGTGAACCTGGATGTAATTATGAGACCTAAGAACTTTCTAATTATTTACATTTATATCACTTTTTCCTGTCCTTTCCATGTGACCTGCTAGTGATAGAAATGACAGAAATCCTAGCTAGCTGGCCCTACTGCCTTTCTTCTCTGCCTGCTCACTGTTTGTGAGATCTTCCTGAGTAGACTGACGGGGAAGGAAGGGGCAGATCCAGTAACAGCAACACTGACCAAAGGGAACTGAATTCAGCATATGTACAACTTGGCCTTCGGCATTTAACATTGTGAAGCTGTAGTGCTAAAACCAAGCATTGATAAAGTTATTTCAAAAGTGGTTTTTCTCTTCATCCTATTTGACACATAGGCCGAAAAAGCTGACTCTAAAAGGTTACAAGCAATATTGGTGCACCTTTAAAGATACGTCTATTTCTTGCTATAAGAGCAAAGAAGAATCCAGTGGCACACCAGCTCATCAGATGAACCTGAGAGGTAAGGAGAGCCTTGAATGACCAGTGGTGATGGTGGGATATCTATTAGCTAATATTCAGTAAGCTTCACTTTGCTGGGGGGAAATTGTTTTCAGCACTTTCTTTACTCCTTTAGGTGTACTTTTTTATGTTTAGATATATATTTGTTTACTTAGTTCTTCTCGTCTTAGTCTTGGAGACTACTTCTGTTGCTTCTTCACACTGCTCCTTTACCTCTTTTATCTGATGGATGCAATGGTTCAGGTGGCTGAATTTCCTCTCCAAGTTGGTTTGCTTCTTCTGCAGCTGGAAGACACCCTGCGTACCTCTTGCGGTGACTTCTCTGAAGGGCCTTTAGTCATGGACATTACGGATGTAATATAATAATACTACAAGAGAACCACTTGTAGTATTATTCACTGAAACCACCTCACTCACTTCCGGTTTAGATAACACTTTCTCTAGGAAGCTGTACCCCTGAGAACCACTCTCCCACAAGCTCACATAGCACTAACTACAGATGCTCCTCCACTTACGATGGGGTTACATCCAGGAAAATCTACCGTAATTTGAAAGTATCGTAGGTCAAACATGCATTTAATACACCTAACCTACCAAACATCATAGCTTAGCCTAGCCTACCCTAAACTTGCTCAGAACACAATATCCTAGAAATGCTGACAGTGCAGGACACTGTAGAG
>NW_017731355.1:8030248-8034000 GCF_001890085.2 Hipposideros armiger
TGGGGAAATACGGTACTTTGGGGAGAAAGATGAGTTTAATTTTGGGATATTTTAAATTTGAGGTGTCTTTGGGATATCTATTTGGAGATCATGGGAGGTCCATGCTACGGATAATGGTAGCAGTTAGCATTAGTGGTAAATATAGCATTGGAATGGTTGTCTATAATATGAGAAGGCTAAGAACAGAATCCTGTAGAACACTCCTCCAGATTACAGGAAAAGGAGCTTACAAAGGAAACAGCATAGGAAGACCATGGAAATGATGGAAGATAAAGATAAAAGTTGTTTCGAAAAGGACAGAGTAGTTAGTAGTGTCAAATGCTACAGAAAAGTAAGATTGCTAAGCCCCACGGAGGTGGTCATTGGCCTTGATTCAGAGCAGATTCAGCTGATTTCAGTGGTGGTGTGAGTAGGAGAGTCAGAGTACAGTCATTGAGAAGTTAATAGGAAACAGGCAGCTTTTTAATGAACCTTATTTATAACAAAGAAGGAGGAGGAAAAGGACAGGAACAGAAAAGACAGAGGTATAAAGAGGAGAGAGGCATTTTGTGGTTTAAGATGGCAGAGACTCAGGGAAGTTAAATGCTGATGGAAATGCCACAGTAGAAAGAAGCCTAGTGTCTGGGAGAGGGAGAGGATCTTGGATGAGCAAGGTTGCTGGGATGGTAGAAAACTCAGCCCGCTTGGACAGGAGAGCCCTAGGAGGAGTCGCCTCTTCCACGGTGTGGCAGCCAGGCAGCGAGGTTTATCAGACATGGTGGCAAGAGGCGAGGGGCTTCACTTCTGATGGAGTTTCATGTTCCTGGAAAAGGAGGCGGTGAGGTTGTCCCCTGAGAAAGAGAGTTAGGAGAAGACTGTGATCTGAATGGGCTGTTTGCATTTAACAGTTCAGAGGAATAGTAATTGGGGTACAGTGAAGCCCAGCACTTGGCCATGGAAGTAGGCAGCCAAGGTGGCATGGGGTGCATGTAGTCTGAGGTGTGGCCCCGTAAGTGCCACTGTGCCTACGCTCTCACCTGTGTTACCACACGTTGTCTCTCCCTTTTTAGTTTCTTGGCATTGTAGTTTTAAAAGAAGCCGAATTATGGGATTGTGTACTTTAAATCCACTTGAATAATTAATGGAATTTTGCAAAAGATTGTGTATCTTCAAACATCTCTGTTTTAACTTTGCAGGTTAGCACATTGTCACCCAACTTCCTCATGGCTTCTAATGCTTGCATAGAATGAGTTAAATGCTGTAGTTATTTATATGTAGTATTTTTTTTAAATAAATTGGGGGAGAAAGTCTGCCAAATTCATGATGGGAGTTGCTTCTGGCGAGAAGAGGACCTCCTTTAACTTAAGATGTTCTGTTTCTTTTATATAATACTGAAGACATTTATATGAAGGGACAAAAATGACAGTTTTAATATTTGTTCTTTCTGTGTCATAGATATATAGAGGTTTATTATCTTGTTCTGTATACTCTCTGCCAAGAGAACTTGCTGCAGTACAAAGAGCAAGCAAGGCAACGGAATGCCCTGCTAACAGTTTACGTTTTTCATCATAGACCCTACTGGATCCAAATTAAGACATATTGAGGGGGACATGAACTCAGTACAAACAACTGGAATACCCTCTAAGGAGCTTTGACACGTACATTATCTTATTTTCCCTTAAAGCATCCCTACGAGATGGAGTTTAAGGTCAGGAAATTTGGGCTTAGAGATGTTAAATTCACTATAATTATTAAGTAGTAGAGAAAGGTCTAAAACCCAAATCTGCCTGATTGCAGAGCGCTTCTCCACTACAACATACTGGTTGCTACTTATTTATGCCAACCTATTATCTACCTGGGTATATGTTTAATAAATCTGTAAAGCTACCGGCTAACACTTAACAGAGTTGATTACATGGATTTTTGTAACCCATAAATGTATATATTTCTGAGAACTTGCCCGTGAAGTGAAGTTCTAAATACCAGTTGGTTTTATACTAACTTCCCATGTATATAAGCATGTTACCTTCTATAGCAGATGCATTCCTGAAATATTGTGCATAAAGTTAATTTATTGAGTCAAATATATAAGGAAATTACAGTTTAAAGAAACCATTTTTGTGCAAACGGTCACCCTCTGAATTGAACTGTTTGTAAGTGTGAACATTTCAGTGTTCCAACACCCTGGAGTTTTGGAAGGAGGCATGTGCCTGGGTGCATCCAGTTCACGAGAGCCTGTGCTTCCCCTCGCCCGTGCCCGCAAGCTCCTTCCACAGGAGTGGAGGGACAGCAGCTAAATTAGGGGGCAGCAGGGCTCTGAAGAGGCTCGTTATAGGACTCTAGCTCAAACTGGCTAACCACTACCCACACTCTTCTAACGCACAAAAAANAAATCTGACGTACAGTTCCTATTGACTTCGTATCACTTTGGCACCATCATCAAGTTGAAAAATCCTAAGTTGAGCCATTACAAGCCAGGGACCATCTGTTTGGGGCCCCTGAGCCCCTGAGGACGCTTGGTCAAGGGGGTAGGACAACGGCTCCTTCCTCGCTGCTCCTCACTCTGCTGTGCCTTCCCTATAGCGAAGGCCAGAAAACTGAAGTACGTTTTTCAGACCTATATCCAGTGAGATGTAGATTCTAATCAGATGCATCCATGTGAAACTTGAATTCCCAGAGAAACAGAACTGAGAAAGGAGTGGGGTGCTTCCGGGCTCCGGGCAGTGGCAGCCTCCTGGTTTCCCAGCTTCTTGATTGTAATGGTTGCACCTCCCTTGGCAGGCCAGTTAGGAGGGGGTGTTCAGGGAGTAGCTCCTTTCAGCCCAGCTGCTTTGGGTTATAGTTTATGTGCACATTTATTATTATATGTAAAGCAATGTCTTTCCAAATATCTAAAAATACTCGTATTTGGACAAAAGTACCAAAGGAAAGGGCTCTCTGACTTATTTCACAAAAATGACTCCCAAAATAATTGCACTTAAAATACAGAGGTGCTTTTCCTGATCTATATTCTTAATTTTTCTTAGTACATCATACATTAGGATATTTTTAGCATATGTCAACAAAATGCCCAAATCTCTTCTTTATTTCTGTTCTGCCCAGTAGTCATCTGAACTGTTGCTTTATAGTTATACACACTGTAAAAAATAGAAAACTTCTATCCTGGGGAGAAGATTGGTATGCTCATGTTTTGGAATCCTGTAATTTTCCTAAAACTTGTAATAAGTCTCACTGACTTTCTCTGTTAAGTCACATGAGTTTAACTTTTGGGATTCTACCATTATTTGTTACTGAGAACCCATTGTAGCTTTCTTCTTGCTTACCTCCTAAATTGCCCAGGACCAGCTCAGATTATCCACTCTGGAGTAAGACACTAGATCTGTCTCTGGCTCCTGTCCTTTCTGTCCTTATTCTGTCCTTAACCTTTTCCTTGTATTACTGGGAAGTCATGTCCGGGTATGGAGAGGCTCACATCGTGTCCTCATCCCACCTGTCGAGTCCTCCCAAAGGAGCACTCTTCGCACAGCACACTGATGAAGGTAACACTGGCCTACGAATCAAATGGCCTAGATTCCGCTTTGCCACCAAACAAGCTCTGTGAGTTTGGAAAAATAGCCTAGTTGGACCTTAGCATCTCTTCTGAGAAATGAGGGTGTTGGTCTAGATGCTGCTTAAGGCAAGATCTAAAATGCAAAGTTCGAAAAATTCAGTTTGGCAAATATGAATTGAACTCCTGTGCCACAAACTGCAAGGTGCTAGAGACATGGGCAAGA
>NW_017731355.1:8038995-8045705 GCF_001890085.2 Hipposideros armiger
GTAATTCATACAATTTTATCCATTTCCCAACACAATCTATAATGACACTTTTTGCTGTTGAAAGTGACTTTTCCAGCTTTGGAAGTAAAGTTTACAAGGGTAGAAATAGTCTACATTTTAACATTGTCTTTTCTTAATATTAGCAGTCAACACCTAACCAAGATTTGCATTATGTGACAAAATTTGGTAAATTTTCATTGAAATTCACTGCTTTTGTTCACTCTGTTTAGAATTCCTTTTCTGGAAATTAATACCATAAAAGGATTGCTACTGAGGAAAATGGTTCTTCGGTACAACATAAAAGGTTCTTTTCAGGGGAATTTCACTTGGGATAACCCCTGGTATTCTCTACACCAAACAGTATGCCATAAAAGGAAAAGGCTTCAGTTTGGGAGGTGGGAGGTGAAGAAGACCTTTAAAATAAATATTTTATTTTTATCTAGTTTCATTTTTATCTTTAAGGGCTAATTAATAAACATTACTTAAGAAAATCCAGTGAGATATCCAGAACACTTAATAATTCTTAACTTTAAATATAATGCTTATCATAGGGGTCTGAAATCATTGAAGTAGAAGTTACAAATGTTCAGAAGTTTTAATCACCAAGTATTTAAGCTTCTGAGGTTGTGTAAGCTCCATGGAAATTGTTTATCCCACAGTCATACGATGTGGGAGTAGTGAGGAATGGAGGAAATGCTGCCCTGGGGAGCTTTGTGGAATGTAGATTGTAAGTTAAAAAGAGAATCAAATACTAATTTCATTTTTTTATTTTTAGTTATTGCATTTAAAAATTATTTGTAAAAGAAACTTCCTAAAAGTAGATTCATTTGTCTTCAAAGGCGATGAATAAATTCAAATCTTATCATTTCACACTATCAGATATCAGGATAAAAAGATCTTAAAGTATAATTGTGAAAGCAGCCAAATGTTGGTTTAGCTGTCAAAGACATGTATTGTTTTCCCAGCAGCCTTTAAAATGATGGTTTTCACTTTAAAAAGTTCTCAACTAGATTGTCAACTGAACATTCTCTTGGGGAAAAAGACAGTGAATGTCTGACAGTCTCTGATGGCAGGATGGCAGCGTGTGTGTGGTCCGTGGCTAAGGATCCTTCTAGCCTTGTCTTCACTTTGGCATCTTACCAAATGCTCATTCTTTTTTAACCCTCCTTTCCCTAACTTAGACTTATAGGTTGTTCCCAGAAGGTAGAGACCATGTATTACCCCGACAACCATATAGTAAGTGCTGATAGGCAGAAGATGAGTTGCTATTGTGTGTCAAGTGCCCTACTAATTGTTGGACATGGTGCTAATAATTGGTAAACTATTATATAATCCAGTGGCATTCAGGAGTCAGGTAGGGAGATGGGAGAGCCATGGGGCCATTGATCCCTACCAGGGCATAGCGCATTGTTTTCCTTTGTGTCCATCAATATAGCTTTTGTTATATTTAATCCACTTTAATTCCTCAAAGCTACATATTAATTAATTAAACTTGCTGTGGGTATTTTCACATGAATATGACTCCCAAACTGGATTTTTACTTGTTAAAGAAAAGAGTTGTTCAATGTTTTTTATTCATGTTCATCCAAATTGAAATGGATTACTATGTTATAGCCACCATTCCTTGTGTATGGCATCTCTTTATTTTCCCTTCCAGGAAAAAGGATGCAAAAAACAGATGGTAATTGAGGGGTTTGCTTTTCTTGTGTACATAAACAGCACGGTCACTGCACTTACTTTATGTCTTCAACTTATTTTTGAAAAGCCGTGCATGGATTATATTATCCGACTCAACCGGAGACAGCATAAAAGGCTTTTGAGTATTAATTGTGATTTTTGCCACTAAAATAATTAGCTTTACCCTAACCAGTAAGAACTGGTACATGAAGGGGAAAAGGCTATTTGCTCTTTTTATTGTCTCCCTACAAATATCTACCCTTAGTTTTAGTAACACTTAACAATCTAAAATAATGTGGCGTGTTTCTCAGGATTCTAAATGGAAAGTAATCACTGCTTCCTCATTTTCATTTTCATGCTTGCATTTACTTTGCTTGGTTTCCACCTAAAGTAATTTTTTGCATGGTTTTGGCTGGAATTTTGGTTTGCAGGTTACCGCAACTTTTTCTTTGCTTCATTGCCATTTTTTCTGATTGCCTTTTTTTTTCTTTCTGCCTCCTTTTTCTTTCCTCGCATTGCCATCTACAGCCAGGCTATATAAGAGATTTGGTAAGTTCTCCATATTTACCAAAAAAGAAAGAAAATAAATATATTTAAAGCCCTAGCCACAATCTCCCCTCATGGATTAATTTCCTTCCACTCCTTGTGGGAGTAGTCATCCTAAAGTGAGTATAATTTAAATTAAAATTCAACTTTTATAATCATTCCTTTAGAAGAATTTTAAAATTATAGTGATAAATATTTCTGCTAGAAACTTGTATCCTAGGTACTCATTCTGATCATATATATCTTGGTGCTAAATTTAAAATATACCATGTATATGAGGATTAGAACATGCCATTTTATAATAGCAGTATCGTGTGTGCTTGGAATATGTGTCAAGAGTGACAGTTACGTACTCCTAATAGTACTTTTTGTTTCTTAATACATATATATATGGAAACAAATTAAGAATATATCGAAGTTTATTTTAAAATTATGTTACTAAAATTCCCACATGTAGCTTCAGATATTTTCTAACTCCAACTTTTGCAATATAAGATTTTGGGGTGGGACACCTAATTCAATGTTTCAATCTTTGTCTTGCTTCTACCTTGAGGAACACTGTCTAATGGTAAAGGTGATGTTTAATCATGTTTAGATAACAGCAAGAATCTTGGAAGCCCATCAGAATGTAGCTCAGATGAGTCTAATTGAAGCCAAGATGAGATTTATTCAAGCTTGGCAATCCTTACCGGAATTCGGCATCACACACTTCATTGCAAGGTCAGTGATTCTACTAAGCACCTAAGTGTAAACCTTAATCTGTGCCTTTTTAATCAATTTACTTTGTGTAATTAGAAATTAAGCATTTAAAGCTACAACTGAGATCCATTAACCTATTTTACAGTAAAATTTAGAGAATGTTGGAATGTATTCACAATTAAAGAGCACATATCTTGAAGAGAAACAAACCAACATGGCCCCCACTCCCCAACATGTTTTTAAACTTTTATTTACTATGTTTTTAATACTGTAGGTTCCAAGGGGGCAAAAAAGAAGAACTTATTGGAATTGCATATAACAGATTGATTAGGATGGATGCCAGCACAGGAGACGCAATTAAAACATGGCGTTTCAGTAACATGAAACAGTGGAATGTAAACTGGGAAATAAAAATGGTAAGCTATAAAACAATGTTACTTAAATACTGCTAAAAATTAAATTAAGAAAAAAGCCTATAAATTCTGAAGATTAGTTGTACCATTACCTCTTAAAATATAAAAGAAGGTTGGTTATTCATTTCCTACATAAATTTACCTATTTTGTCACTAGCTCAGTTAATTAAAATTCTAAGAAATAATGATCTACTTAGAAAATTGCCTTATTTTTTATAAGGTTGTCTTTCTATGATGTGTAAATTCCTTCCACTCACAATAGCAGCTACTGCTTATTGAATGCCTACTTTGTGCCAGACACGATACTAGATGTTTTACATCTGTACCCTGTTTCTAAATCTCACCACAGCCTTAGGAGGTAGATGGATTATCCCTACTTTCCAAACGAGGACACTGAAATTTAGAGGCCTGAGAGCCCTCGTTGTCCGTGACCACACACTTAGTAAGAGAGTCAGGATTCAGACTTAGATGTTGAGGGATCAAAAACCTGGCCCATCTGCTACCATGTATCACGCTGCCCTTAGCCACGGAGCACATGAACATCATGTAAAATAAGCAGAATCTTTTACTAAGAAGTCATTTGTTTTAAGATCACTGGGTTGGTTGTATCAATTCCTATCACTTCACAGAATCTCATATTTCTGAAATACTTAAACATGATACCTAAAGGTTAAATATCTAAAGCTAATATTAAACACAGGAAGTAGGTTTTCTCCCAGGACTTGAAGAGAGACATTCTTATTAATTGAATCACCAGAGGTCATTTGGGAACTTAATGACCTAAACCCCTTGTCTTCCTTTTCAGAATATGAAAACTAAAAAGGTGTGGGGGAGGGGCTAGTAATCTTTGCTTACTCCTTTGAGTTTGAAGGCATTATTAGTTTAGGATTAAAAAGGAGTATTTGAGGTATTTTGTGATAGCACAGTAGCTTTGCTTGGACTCGCCCATCTAGAGTTTTACTGGGACTTATGGTTCTTTGTCTTTGTTCCAGGTCACGGTAGAGTTTGCAGATGAAGTACGATTGTCCTTCATTTGTACTGAAGTAGATTGCAAAGTGGTTCATGAATTTATTGGTGGTTATATATTTCTCTCAACACGTGCAAAAGACCAAAATGAGAGTTTAGATGAAGAGATGTTCTACAAACTCACCAGTGGTTGGGTGTGAATGGAAATACTGTGTAATAAAACTCCATGGCCATGACAATATTTAACTTTAAAAGCTGTTGTTTGTTATATGCTGCTTAATAAAGTAAGCTTGAAATTTATCTTTTATCATGAAAACTTTTTTGCCTTACCAGACCAGTTAATATGTGCACTAACAAGCACTACTATTAATCTGCTATCATGATACAGTATATGAACTTGAATATGGCACACATTCCTTAGGGCCATGAATTGAAAACTGAAGTAGTGGGCAAGTCGGGAACAAAACATCACTGATTTAAGCTAGCCAAACTGTAAGAAATTCAAGCCATCTACTTTAAAGCTATCCAGGGCTTAAACTATATGAAGTCTATTTATCATGTTTAATGCATGTGTTTTAATGTATGTTTAATTTGACCTTGTGTTTTTAAAAATACCCCACTTCTGGTAGCCATTTGAAACATCCCCTCCCCCAGAATAAATCAGGTCTGCAAAAGATGCCTGATGTTTAATAATGTCATTGTTTGACCTTGAAGGAGAATACTGTTAGTCCGTTATGCTTGGTTTGTTGTTGTCCTTGAATAAGCATGTATGTATATTGTCTTGTGTTTTTATTTTTACACCATACTGTATTACAACACTTAGTATTCACCAGCATATTCACTGTCTGCCTAAAATATGCAACTTTTGCATTGCAATATGAAGTAAAGGTCTATGAAGTATGCATTTTGTGTAACTAATGTACAAACACAAATTTTATAAAATTGTACAGATTTTTTTTTAAAAAAACTACTCACAACTAGCAATGGCTTAGATGTAGCATCTTTACATTAAATGCTTTTAAAAATATAATTGATGTGCAGTTTTAATATCTGCTAAATTAAGTATGACTTCATTATAGTCATGATTTGCCACAGTGTCCTTAACTCTAATGCCTGGACTGGCCACGTTCTAGTCTGTTGCGCTGTTACAATCTGCATTGGTGCTAGTCACAAAATTCCTAGCTCACATAGCCCAAAGGGGTGCCAGGGAGGGTGGATTACCAGTGTTGTCAAATCATCCATGGTTCAAAGACTGTATAAATGCATTTTATTTTAAATAAAAGCAAAATCTTTTATTTAATGTTTCTTTTTGTACTTCTTGTTCTTATGGCTCACATAGTATTAACTTGGTGGAAACGAACGTGTGCCTGTTAGAAATGCTTTGCCTACATCTTGTGTGTGAGAACAACTTGCTAGCATTCTAAAGCGCTACCAGATGGAGATACTTCATCTCGTAGAGTGTTCCACTCAAATTGAGAACCCCCTCATTTTCCCTGCTACTTAAGAGTGAACTGTATAATATTTAAATGTTATAAATGTAGGTATAAACAAAAACAGGACAAAAAGGTGAACAGACATTATTGACTTGGGCAGAATTTGATTTAAACAGCAAAATGACTCTTAGTTAAAAAAAAAAAAAAAACCCAACACATTAATTTACTCCCTGTTGTCATTCAGACTCGAAACTTCAGACCTGGACTTTCTCCGTTACCTGCTGCATTTTATCAGGCCAAGTCGTACTGATTTTTCCCTCATGCAAACTTGTGTCTTCTTCTTGTCTTTGCTGTCACCGTCACCTGTATTCTGTGCCTGCCATGATGCAGCAGCCTCTTAAAGCAAAACTCAGGTCACATTCTCCATGGCTTTTCTTTGTACTTGAAGGCTATGTCATAACAAGCTTTGCTCCAAAATTTAAGAGCTCCTTTCCATTAAAAATAAAAATTTTAAGTAACCTTTTTCTGCATCTGATGTACAGGTCACCAGCTTGTATAGTCACATCTAAGAGCCCTACAATATATTTAGACTGTGACACACCAATATATTTAAACATGATAAAGGATGTCCTTTATCATCCCACTGGCTGAGCCCCAGGACAGCACCGCCTGTATTCCAGCTCTGTGACATTGCCAACAGCATAAATGCTGAAGTCCCTAGTCAAGTGCTCAGAGGTCTGTGGGCTGTTTCCCAGCTCACATTTTCATCCTTATCTCTCAATAGTCTTCTGCATTCCAGTCAAACTGGACAGATCACATTCTACAGACACTTTGCCCATCTCCACATCATTCCCCAAACCTGGGATGTCTTCATCCCCAAACCCTCCAGTCTCCACTTGTCCAAATCTCGTTTTAGAAATTTTACAAAGAGCTCAGGTATTCTTTCTTCCATGAATACTTGTAAGTTTCCTTGTGG
>NW_017731355.1:8047985-8060179 GCF_001890085.2 Hipposideros armiger
TTTTTTTAAGTCAGGACTATTTTTGTTCCTTTGGAATTCATCCCTATCTTATGCCTTTCATAACTATTTCTAGCCTCTATAAGTTTGACAAGGGCTGCCATTATTTTTAGACTAATCACTTAAACCATGATAACATTTTCACCACTTTGATAATTCAGAAAATAAGAGAACAGGGCTTTCTGAAAGCCATCCATTTGTGACATAGTATCATCACTGATACTTACTGAATGCCTCTCCCAAAAGCAAAACCCTTCAGAGCTGTCATCTATGCTCTACTTATTCTAAAAATGTAGACTCTGATGCAAAAAAAAATCCTGTCACCCCCCCTCCCCAACTTTTTCTGTAGCTATTGTAGTCATTCCCTCTTTTTGTAGCTATATAACTGTGAAGACAGGCAAGGATGAGCTGACCTGCTATATGCTATAAATTGATCCAATTCTTATTCTGCTGATAAAACTCCAGTCATCTATACATAGTAATATTCAGGAAGAAGTTGTTTACTGAAAGCTCTGTGCTCTTCAACAAATTAACTGTGTCTGTTTGAACTGCTTCGGTTTGGCAGCTCAAGAATGGGGGAGGTAGTTGAGTGACAGGGAATGGGAAATTTTCAATCTGGGCAAGAGGAATGAAATTCTTAAGAGTGGATCACAGAGCCACCCAGAACAGGAAACGGTAGCAAAAAAAAAAACACAAAAAAACCCCGCCTTATCTGGTGATTTTATTTCCCACTGTGCTGAGTCCTCTCTTGCTTTCTCTGCTTTATTTAATAAACAATACAAAGTTTCCCAGGCTGAATGTGTACATTAAAATTCTCTATTTCCTTAAGTAAATAGTTACCAGCACGTGCGCATACTCACTCACACACACACACACACACACACACACACACACACACACACACCCCTAGTTGAGTTTCCTTTTGGATATTTATGCATGAGCCTGCATATTACTAAAAATTACAAGCACTTAAAATAATTTCAGACCATTGTTTCATGAGATCTAATTACAGTCTCCTGTGGCTTCACTGGCCAGGCATTATCTGTATTACAGCTCAGGGAAGTGGTCCAAGTTCAATGTTAATTAAATTTATGATAAAAACAGCACAACCAACCAAAGTTTAACATATCTGTATTAATATGGTTTGTAGATATTGCACAATTAAGAAAATATGATGAGCATAAATTCTCAAATCTAAATTTTGCAAACTGTATGATCAAGTAAAAATCAAGTAATATTTTCTCTCAGGTTTACTGATCAGAATACCTGAATCTTGTTTCTGCTTTCCTTGCCTAATTATAAATTCAATTAGCTCTTAGAAGGAACATTTAGAACAGCATTTCTATTCCAGGAGAGCAAATGGCCAACAGTAGCCAAAACACGCCTAAAGAACAACAGGTAAGGGGACTATCCTTACCAGAGAGCAAGAAGTTACAGTATTAAACTCTACTGAAAGACTAGTGTTGGCATAGACATAAATAAGATAACCAGAGTCCAAACAAGGACTCCAGAAGCAAACATGCACGTGTGGAAATGATTTCTGAGAGTTGGCCTTGCAGATCAGCATGAAACAGATGGACTTCCCAGTGAATGGTGTTGGCAGTTATGTTTATGAAACAAAGGAACTTGGGCCACTACCTCATATATGTATGTGGTAGTCCAAATCAGTTACACATGGATTCAAGATGAAAGTGTGAAAGGTGAAAGCAAAACTTACAAAGACGACATAAGAGCATTTATATGACATCTAGGGAAGATTTTTGTGTATTAACAAGGCACAAAGACTATAAAGCAATCATATTAAAATGAGAACTATAAAGATTATGAAGTGTAGAAAGGCAAATCAAATTGGGAGAAGATATTTGCCACACATAATGGACAAAAGATTAGCATCAAGGATATAAATACATACACATGCTCAACTGATCAGGACAAAAGAGGAAAACTAGCCAAAAAATCTACAAAAAACTGTTTGACTCCACTTGTATTCCAGAAAATGGAGTCAAATATCAAATTTTAAATACAATTAAAATACAGTTTCACATCTAGTATATTAGTAAAAATTTCAAAGTCTGACAATATCAGGTATTCCTAGGATGGGGGCTCATTGGAATGCTTATTGGTGGAAATAGGAATCGGAACAGAGCACTTTAGAAACACTATGACGTCACCTAGTAAATTAAAGATGTATCCTGCGACCCAGCCATTCTACCCCTAGGTACATATGTATCCTGGAGAAACGCATGTGCATACCAGGAGCCAGGCACAAGACTATGTGGAGCAAAACTACTTACAACAGCAAAAAACTGGAAATGATCAAATGTCTGTCACAGTAGAATGGATAAATGATAACACACTCATAACATGGAACAAAATATCAGTGAATAAATTCCAAACTACAAAATGGATGGATCCTCATGCTGAAAAAAAAATTTAGCTGCAGAACACATAGTATGATTGAACTATTTACTTATTTTTTTTTTTTGAAATAGGGAATAGTGTGTTTTTCCAGGACCCATCAGCTCCAAGTCAAGCAGCTGTTTCAATCTAGTTGTGGAGGGCGCAGCTCAGTGGCCCATATGGGGATCGAACTGGCAACCCTGGCGTTATGAGCACTGCGCTCTGTGCTCTAACCAACTGAGCCAACTAGCCACCCCTGACTGAACTTCGTAAATGTGCAAGATTTTTAAACATTAAAAAGAACAAGTGGCAAATATTTTTCTCTCCTATTGTAGAGTAAATGCTGCAATTCTAAAAGGTTGTTGGTAATTCTAAAATCCAGTGTGAAACAGTGAGACACTAAAAGTCACTGTGGCCTCATGGGAGTAAGGAGGCCTGCCCTTGACAGCTGCCGCGCTGCTCTTCTGATTACGTATTTTACTGGATCTGGACTAGATCAGCGCAGGAGTCTGGATCCTGCTGTCAAGCGAACCACTAATTGGCTGACTGTTTGGCTGCCCTGGTTTAAGAATGGAGCTAATGAGCCCAGGGTCAGAGGTTCAGTCCCCTTGTGGTCCAGTTGGCTTTGCACTGTTTCACACTCACGGGCTGCAACATTATTCNGTCATCATCCTTATTGAGTATATCCTGTTGTCCTTAATAATTTATTAGTTTCTTGAGGACTGTGTCTGAACCTCATGGTTTCTACTTAGGATCAGTTTATAGTTGTTTATTGAATATAATGATGGTTATTTTGGAAATCAAGGAATTATTACAACTTAAAATTTTTATAGCCTCAGCACAGTTTAATATGGAGGAAACAAACGTTTTTTGCACACCAACTATGCATTACAAGTTTTGTTAAGTGCTTTCACATACATTAGCTCTTCTAGAGTCGTACACTCTAGCTCCTTATTTTATAGATGAGGCTCAGAGAGGCCAAGTGACCTGTTTAAACTCACACAGCTATAATTAGTGCCAGTGCAGAGCTGGAAGTGGAACCCTAGTTTCTACCTATCCAGTAGTGTTAAAAATAAACTCTTCATTCCTTAAAAAATTAAAAATAGAATTACTTTATCACCCAGCAATTCCACTTCTGGGTATTTATCTGAAGAAATCTAAAACACTAATTCGAAAAGATACATGCACCCCTATGTTCATTGCAGCACTATTTACAATAGCCAAGATATGGAAGCAACCTAAGTGCCCATCAATAGATGAATGGATAAAGAGGTGGTACATATATACAATGGAGTATTAGCCATAAACAGAATGAAATCTTGCCATTTGTGACAACATGGATGGACCTAAAGGGTATTATGCTAAATAAAATAGAGCAAGACAAATACCATATAATTTCACTTATATGTGGAATAAAAAAAAAATGAACAACAGACAAACTCAGAACAAACTAATGGTCGGCAAATGGAAGGGTGGTTGAGGGTGTGGGTGAAAAACGTGAAGGGATTAAGAAGTACAAACTGGTAGTTACAAAATAGTCATGGGGATGTAAACTACAGCATAGGGAATATAGTCAGTAACCATGGTCAGGTGGGTACTAGATTTATTGGGGGGATCACTTTGTGAGTTACATAAATGTCTAATCACTGTGTTGCCTACCTGAAAGTAATATGTCCATTGTAATTGAAAAATGTAAAAATTCAATTAAAAAAAAACAAACCCTCATGCATCCCGATTGGTAGTGGTATTTCTTCAGAGAACATTGGTCCCTGAGAACACTCGCTGGGACTTCCAGTCATGTAGATTCAGGTTTCTGCTTTGTGTGACTCAGTTTCATGTGGAGCAACCAAGCTTACTTCCAACTGTTTCTCTTAAATCATCAAGTTAGACACCTACTGGAAGCCCCTGATGTAGTTAATCAGTAATCTTAACTTGGTACACATTACTTTTCACACAACCTTCAACTTCAAAAGTCAGGGACCTAGAGACAAACTTTTTTTGTTTCAGTTTTCCTGAGATATAGTTGACATAAAATTGTAACATTTAAAGTACACTGTGACAATATACATATATGAGGTCTGACAAGTTTGTGAACTTGTTGCAATGATGTTGCTAACCTTTTCTGATATCAGAGGGATTATTCATTAAGAATTTTTACCAACTGGACAAACAGTTAACCAGTTTTAATATTTGGAAGTGCTGAAAAGGCTGTGTGAAAAAGATGACCTGAACTTTTTGCCAACAATTCAAGGCTCTTGCATCACAACAATGCACCAGCTCACACTGCACTGTCTGAGGGAGTTTTTAGCCAGTAAACAAGTAACTGTATTAGAACACCCACCCTACTCACCTGATCTGGCCCCAATGACTTCTTTCTTTACCCGGAAATAAAGGAAATATTAAAAGGAAGACATTTTGATAACAGGACATCAAGGGTAATACAATGAGAGCTCTGATGGCCATTTCAGAAAAAGACTTCCAACATTGCTTTGAAGGGTGGACTAGGCGCTGGCATTGGTGCATAGCTTCCCAAAGGGGAATACTTTGAAGGTGACCGTAGTNTAAAAGAATTGTTGCCCAGCCTAGAGAAATCTGTGCTTCTGCTTTAAAATAAACACGACAGGGCTGGGTCTTCGTCATGCACATCTATGGATTACTCATACTCACTTCTAGGGCCTCTCCCACAGCACAGCTGTGAAGTAGGCAAAATGTATCTTTAGATTCTCCTACTTCCCCTTCTGGGTCCCCGCAAGGTGCTCAGTGCCTTACACTGCCCAGGGTAGCACCACACTCTGGCCCACCCTCCTTGGAATGCAGCCTTGTCATTAAAGTAGTGCTTCTCCCTCTCCTACTTCTCCACAACCCTCCAACAACGTTGAAGTTTAAATTCCCTTCTTCTCAGCTATCAACTGGGAGGAAAGGAATGTGGTAAATGAATTCACACTGGCATGTAAGGGACTAACATTTTTTATTTCTCCCATGTGTGCTGGCATTCTAAAAGTTTGTTAAGCTAATGGAATGCGTTCCTTAGGAGGAAAGCTCAACCTGTAGGATACCTGACAAAGAAAATCTGGAGAGGTCTGGGTTTCTTCAAACCATACAAGTACCATCAGATAGGCAGAGTCCTTCATGTGGCCCGGCTTCATCAACCCTAACAGAGGTAAAGCCACTACCCCCGTTGATTCTTGAGCAAAGGGCTGGTGAAAAATTGTGGCAGATGCATTGATTTTGAGAAGCTTATTATTAAAAAGTGAAATGTGCATCTAAAAGTAGTTATTCTAACAGTCTCCTCTTCTCAGTGTAAGATAAAACTGAATGATCAACAAGGGTGCCAAGACCATTCAATGGGGTAAAGACAGACTTTACAACAAATGGTGCTGGGAAAACTGGAAATCCACATGCAAAAGAATGAAATTGGGTTGGCTGGTTAGCTCAGTTGGTTAGAGCGCAGTGCTCATAACACCAAGGTTGCTGGTTCGATCCCCACATGGGCCACTGAGCTGCGCCCTCCACAACTAGATTGAAACAACTACTTGCCTTGGAGCTGATGGGTCCTGGAAAAACACGATTCCCTAATTAAAAAGAAAAAAAGAATAAAATTGGACCCTTACCTTCTACCATATACAAAATTAACTCAAAATGTGATCAAAGACCTAAATGTGAGATGCAAAACTATAAAACCCTTAAAATACAATATAGGGGAAACGTTTCATGACATTAAATTTGGAATGAATCCTTGGATATGACACCAAAACACAACAAAAAATAAATAAACTGGACTTTATTAAAATTTGACAGAATGAAACACCAACCTACAGAATGGGAGAAAATATTTGCAAATCATATATAAGGGATTAATATCCAGAATATATAAAGAACTCTTACAACTCCACAACAAAAAAGCAAACAACCCAATTTATAAACAAAGGATTCAAACAGATATTTCTCCAAAGAAGATATACAAACGGCAAATAATCACATGAAGAGATATTCAACATCACTAATCATTAGGGAAATACAAATTAAAACCACAATAAGATATCACTTCACACCCATTAGGATGGTTGCTATAAAACAAGAACAAAAACAAAAACAAAATAACAAGTGTTGGTGAGGATATAGAGAAATTGGAACTCTTATGATTGCTGGTGGGAATGCAAATGGTGNTTGTTTGTTTGTTTGTTTGTTTGTTTGAGAAATGTTCCTGGTTCATTACAGACAGTACCAGAGTAAGGAGGGATTGCAGGTAAGTAAAACAGAAGGTTTTTTTAAAAAAAATTGATCAGTAAAACTAGTTCAGTGCAGCTTCAGAGAGAATGGAAAAGACACAGTACCACGGACTAAGTGAGCTCTATATAAAATTTTCTTACAAGGGTGTACAGTTGACCCTTGAACAACATGGGCATTAGGGGTACCAACACTGTGCAGTTGAAAATCCACATATGTTTTGACTCCCCCAGAAACTTAACTACCAATCATCCCTCGGCATCAGCAAGGGATTGGTTCCAGGACCCTCTGGCAAATACTAAATCTGAGGGCGCTCAAGTCCCTTATATAAATGGCATACATTAATGCATGCAGTCAGCCCTCTGCATCCGTGGATTCAACCAACCATGAACTGAAAACAGTAATTTCGATCCCCAGTTGGTTGAATCCTTAGATGTGAAACAGAAAAACTGGAGGCCGACTGTGTTTCTAGTGGAAAAAAAAAACCAACCCACATATAAATAGACCCACACAGTTCAAACCTGTATTGTAGTTTGAAAAGCCATCATTTTACCAGGGAGTGACAAAACCACTTCATCTGTATCAAAGATGGGGAAAAGGAAGCTAGCACTTCAAAAATAGCCTCAACAGGGAAGAAATTTACTTAATTAATAAGAGCAAAGAATAGCCAGCAAAGAGAAATCTGGTGTTGAAGTCCTCTTTGTCACTCAGGTTGAACTTTTATTTCTAAAGCTCAGACTCAAGAAATCATTTTGCTTAATCAGCCTATGTGTCTTCATGGAAGGTTTGGAAATGCTTTCGTTTCAGGTGTTCTCAAAAGAGGCCCAACTGTCTTGTCCTAAATACATTATGTTTCTTTCTGATTAGGTTTTAGTCTCATTGTAGTGCTCCAAGTACTTGCCATCTAGTAGTAGTTGAGAAACTTCCTTTTGCTTTCTCATAAATTTGGTTGAAAGCAGCCACATAACAAAGAATAAATGCCTTCTACTTATTCTTAGCAGGAAGCCGGAACTAAATTCCTTGTGATGTCCTGTCCAGACCTTGGGGTGCTATATAGATAAAGGCCTACAGTGAACTTGACTCCTTTCACATGCCCAGAATTCCTCCTATGGAGATCTTTAGAGAGGCAACTGGACAGATGTTTTCTGTAATCTTCACTGGTTAAGACAAATCTGTGGAATGTAGAGGAATGTAGACCTTCTAGAGTTGTGGGGTTTGTTTTGTTTTGTTTTGTTTTTAGGCAAACAACATGAGTGAACAACGTCTCCTTTAGTCTCCGGTACTGAGATCAAACTGTGTTGATCTCTAATCAAAAATGATTTCCAGGGGGCTGGCCGAGTGGCTCAGTTGGTTAAGAGTTGGCTTAAGAGCACGAGCTCTGAGCAGCAGGACCGCCAGCTCGATTCCCACATGGTCCAGTGACGCTGCGCCCGAGCTGAGCTGTCGCTGAGCTGCCAACAGGTGGCAGGATGGCTCAGCTGGTGTAATGACAAGATTGCCTGTTTGATGGAGGGCTAGGCCCACCCACAACTACAACTGAACTCAGCACCTTGAGCTGGGCTACTGCCCGGATGACTCAGTGGATAGATCGTGTGCTCTTAACAACAAGGCTGCTGGTTTGACTCCTGCATGGCATGGCAGCTACGCCCACCTGCAACTAAGATTGAACACAGCACCTTGAGCTTAGAGGCCACAAGCTGCCACCAGGCAGGCAGATGGCAACTGGTGCCCTCCACAACGAAGACTGAAGAACAACAACTTGGCTGGTCCCCTTCCCCAATTCCCCAACACTGTTCCCCTTCCCCAACCCCCCAATAAAAATCTTAAAAAAAAACCCAAAACAAAACAAAAAAACAGCAGTCATAACAGTTTACTTTTAAAAAAAAATGATTTCCAAGCCTATGAGATTTGATTCTAAGCATTCCCCTTGATTTATATTGTGAAAAATTGTGCTAAGAAGCTGTATTCCATAAAAGCCTAGGGCACAGTCTTTTGCAATCTGTTAGTCAACTATTTAAAAAAAGGGGGGGGGGTTGTATAATAACTAATTGTTTGGTACATAATTAATTGAGCTCTGTTTCTAAGTAAGAGGTCACAAATCATGGGGGCCAGTCAGCTCATTTTGTTCCAAGAGATCTATAAATTCAAATGCATTCCTCATGAGGCCAGTAAGGCCACACAGTGGATATTCTTTTGAGAAAGAGAATTAACTTGTCTTGGAGGACTGAAGACCAAAGTAGGTTCCTGAAGCTGAAGACAGAGAAGTAGAAAGCAATGAGCTATTATCTTTTTAATAAATTCTAATATCTGTGTGCTAGAGAAAGAGAATACTATATCAAGTGCTATAGGGCCCAGAAATGAAAAGACTCTTATAATCATGGAAGACAGCACTTGAGAAGTTTGATACATGTCACATGGCCCTTTATGACTGAGTGCCAAGTGAGCGATGGAAGTGATAAGTGCTCACGAGTCAGAGAACGCTGGGGGCCAGTGCAACTCAGGAAAACTGCCTGACGTGGGGGCACCAGTGGGGCCTGGAAGGAGAGAAGTCCAGTGAGGAGGGCACAGGGGCAGGAGGGCTGGAAGCAAGGTTCCAGGTCAGTGCAACAATTCTAGTTCCAACACAAGGAAATGGTGGGTGCTCAATAAATATTTGTGAAAATCTAAAAGAGGGAGTTCTTTTTTAAAAAAGAAACTGATTAAAATTCTTAGAGAAATAATGTGGAGTAATGTGCTATGCATTTGAGTTACTCAAATTAAGCTAAAATTAGCCAACTACATGAAGAAGTACAGACGGAAAAACCAGAATGCAAGGGAGACAAGCTATTAAAAATCAGCCTGAAGAAACATGGAAAAACGTGCATGTTATTTTCCCTTCATTAGCATAATTTTTTGTTGTTGTTGTTTTTTAGCAGTGGAAGAACAAAGATGAGAAAGCAACAAAAAAGGTGCTACAATGATACAAAATAAAGGAATGTAACACACTGAAGTTTCCAAAAACAAGATGTCATAGAGAAGACCCATGGGGAAGGCCAACTTCCGTTTTAAAGGTTGCTCTTTACATTTTAGGATGAGGGGGAAGACAGGCTGGAAACAGACATGAGCATGTGAGCATGTCTCAGGGGAGGATGGAAGGGAAGGAGAGAAATACAGCTATCCAGCAAAAGAGCTGAGGCGTGGGAATCTCTCTGTGACACGGTAAGGGGTGTGCAGTGAACTTTGACCCTGAGCAGATGTGCCTAAATCTGCTTTTCTAAAGCAAAATATGTTGTGTTGCTCAGAGAAACTTCTGTGAAGGGATTTGGAAAGATTATCACTACAGATAAGTCTTTAAAGAGAGCTCTAAAAAAAATAAATAGGGGCTGGCCAAGTGGCACATTGGTTAAGAGTTGGCTTGGGAGCTCGAGCACTGAGCAGCAGGGCCTGGGTTCGGATCCCACATGGGCCAGTGACACTGCATCCTCTACAGCTAAGATGGTGAACAACAGCTCAACCTGGAGCTGGGCTGCTGTGAGCTGCCAGCTATGGCCTAGGCTGCAGTGAGGCTGCAGTGGACTGCCATAAAGCTACCATGAGTGGCCAGCAGCCGGCGTGAGCGGCCATCCAATGGCCGGCGAGCGACTGCCTCACCCGGGGAAGAACGCAATGATAACACCAACATGGGCTAGTGAAGCGACGTCCTCCACAACTAGACTTAAGAACAAAAGGACAGCAACTTGTGTATGCTCCTTCCCCAATTCCCCAATAAAATCTTAAAATAAATAATTAAATAAATGAATGTAGCTCTTTCTGGCAAATTCCATTTAGGTCCTCTAAAGAAAAATGACACCAAAACCCAACACTATGTAAAGCAAGAAAAAGGGACCAATGGAGACCTTCTCATCTGACAGGGTCTGACTCATGACATCTTGGAGAGGCCTTCCCTGACAACCCCCTCTGTGTCCCCACAAGCTATGCTTCATTTATTGTCTGTCTCACAGCCATTGAACTAAGAGGGCAGGGCTCATCCACCCTGACCTCACCCCCAACACACACATACACACACACACACACACACACACACACACAAACACACACTGGGTGGGGCACAGGGAAGTTGCTAAAAACATATTCCTTGAATAAATGAGGGAAAGAATTCTAGCCATAGAGGAAAGGGTTAGCCTTTAACGATGTGAAAGCATGGAGGTGCAAATTGCTAAGAAAAGAAACTCAGAGGGAGTGATATTCCAGGCCTGAGATTGAATATGGTTATAGCCTTGGTTTTTTACTAGGCAGCTGGGGATTATTTATTTTGCTATTTTTAGGTCCAAAAATCTTAGCTTTGTCTTTTTAACACTAGCTGTTTTGAAGTTAGAAAACAGGGCCAATTTAAATATTGGCCCAAGCAAAACCTCCCAGAGACAGGTGCCCTTGAAAGAAAAAAAAAATAGTAAGTTCAAATTCAAAAAAGAAACCCACAAGGAAAAAAAATTTTTTTCGGGATTGTATGCATTATCATTTTATGAGTTTTATGTTAGACATTTGAAAAGTCTCATGGAGATAAGGTTTAGGTGTTAATTCTCAGGTTAAACGTGAGGTAGAAGAGTTCACTGCAAGGGCAGGAACCCTTTTCTAATTTCTTCTCAGCCAAACCTCCCCTGTGTGAGCCCATCATGTCAATTCCCCAAATATCAAAGACAGTCACATTCAAATTAAACAGAAATGGGTTTTTCCAAAGCCAAATAATTTTTTTACAAGTGATCTCTGCCACATTTTCTCTCCACTAATAACAACTAACATTTATTGAGCAAGAACTTGGCAAAGTACTTTACATATATTTCATCTCATTTAAACCTCATGAAGTTGTATAAAGAATCTGAACTATGCAGAAATCAAGGAATTTTCTCCAAGCCACATGGCTAGTAAATGGTTCCGAAGCTTATGATCTCCATTGATATGGGTAACTAAATATTGCCCAGGAGAAGTATAGCAACCAGAGCAATCCATGATCCTTCTAATCAATTCACTTTTTATGTTATATAAACAATTTTTAAAACTTTTTATTGTTGAAGAAATTCAAACATATATAAAGTAAATAGACTAGAACCCCCACATACTATCACGCAATTTTAACAATTACCAATATCCTGGCATTCTTGTATCATCTTAACTTCTACCTACTCTTCACTCGATTATTTTTTGCAACTTTGTGAAGTAAAATATACATACACTGAAATGCACAAATCTCAGCTGTACAATTTGACAAATAGATACACCCATGTAATCTACAGTCCTCCTATGATTCAAAACATTTTCATCTCCCTAGATGGTGCCTCCATGCCACTTCTCAGTCATTCCTCCCTGCCCCCAGAGGCAACCACTGTTATTGTTTTGTTTTGTTTTCCACCTTAGATTCGTTTTGCCTCTTCTAGAATTTCTGTAAATGGAATCACTCAAAGTGTTCTCTTGTGTCTGGCGGCTTTTGTTCAGCATATTTTTGAGATGACCCAATGTTGTTGAATGTATCAATGGTTCATTCCTTGTCTAAATATATCACAATTTGTCTATGCATTTTCCTATTGATGCACATT
>NW_017731355.1:8063859-8066421 GCF_001890085.2 Hipposideros armiger
ACGGAAAAACTAGTGATCAACCCAGGAGGAAAGTACCGGCTTCCAGCTCCACGCTGCTACGCCCCGCGCATGCCCCGGGGGCCAATCAGAGCCAAGGGGGCGTACCCAGGCCCGCCTTCCCACCCCTGTAGCCTCAAGCCGGGAAACAGGGCCAGAAATTTATAGTTTTAGCTTTTACCTTGAGGTCTAGGATTCATCTTAAATTAAGTTCTGTACATGATGTGAGGTATTGGTTGAGGTTCATTTTTTTCCATGTAGTTATCTAGGTATTCCTGCACCATTTGTTGAAAAACATTGTTGTTCTCCTCCCCCCACTGAATTACCTTGTTCCTTTGAGAAAAATCAATTGACCATATAAGTGAGTATCTATTTCCAGATTCTGTTCTGTCCTTAAACCACACTTTTCTCTCTTCTGTGAGAGCTATACTGTTCTGGTTATTATAGCTTTATAGTGTAAATCTTGAGTCAAATAAGTCCTCTAGCTTTTGTCTTCTTAGAGATTGTTTTAGCATGTCAAGGTCCTTTACATTTACATATAGATTTTAGAATTATCTTGTCAATTTCTACATTAAAGAGCCTACTGGATTATGACTGAGATTGTATGGAATCTCTTCATTACTTTGGGGAGAACTGACATTTTAACAACATGGAGCCCTTCCAATCCATGAGTATGATATCTCTTCCCATTTATTGGATTGTTCTTTTTGTTTGTTTGTTTGTTTGTTTGTGTTTTTGGCAAGACTGAGCCTCTATGTACCTGTCAGAAACAAAGTTATTCTTAAAAAAAAAACAAAAAAAACAAACAAGGGCCGGCCGAGTGGCGCGATGGTTAAGAACTGGCTTGGGATGCCAGAGGGCCCTGGTTTGGATCCCACATATGAGGGCCAGTGACANGTTCAGCATCTTAGCTGTAGAGGGCAGTGTCACTGGCCATCATATGTGGGATCTGAACCGGGGCCCTCTGGCATCCCAAGCCAGCTCTTAACCAACGTGCCACTTGGTCAGCCCGACCTCTGAACTTTTTATTGACCTACTGCCCCCCAGAGGTACCTTGCTTCTGCTGCCTTAACACCTCAGAACTTTGGTGTCATTGACCTCAGACACCACTTTTCCATCCACAATCCTGCAGGTGGTGGTCTGTTGGATGGTTTGCATGAAGTTGTTGTCCAGGGTGTCACCAAGATCAAAGTCTTCCCCTTCTTCTAGCAGGTGGTGGTAGGTGTCGATCTCAGCCTCCAGCTTGACCTTGATGTTCAGCAGGGTCTCTTTCTCCTGGGTCTGGCGCTGCCCCTCTGTTCAGGACTGGGCCAGCTTTGACTCCAGGTGTAGCAGGATCCCGTTGGGCTGTTCCACCTGCAGGGCATACTGTGTCTTTACCGCCTTCAGGCTGTTTTCCAAGCTGCCTTCAGATTTCTCATCGAATCCAGGTCAATCTCCAAGGACTGGACTGGACATCAGCTGGAGTGTCATCTCAGCAGCTCCTATCTCAGCGGTCTTTGAGGTGACCACTGTGGTGCTCTCCTCAATCTGCTGGGATCAGTACCTGTCTAGCTCCTTTCAGTTCTTTCATGCTAGCTTGTCATACTGGGTGCAGATGTTGGCCACGATCTTGCTGAGGTCCTGAGACTTGGGAGCGTCCAACTCCACAGTCAACCCGGAGTTGGCAATCTGGTTTTGTAGACCATTTACTTCCTCTTCGTGGTTCTTCTTCATGAAAAGCAGGTCCTCCTTGAGAGCCTCAATCTCCATCTCCAGCTACAGCTGAGTGATATTGGTGTCATCAACGACCTTTCAGAGCCCACTGACATAACTCTCCACAGACTGACGCATGACCAGCTCCGTTTCATATTTGACTCTGAAGTCATCAGCAACTAGACGGGCATCGTCAATCTGCAGAATGATGTGGGCATTATCCACAGAACTTGCAAAGATCTGAGCCCTCAGGTCCTCTATGATCATGAAGTAGTGCCCCCAGTCTCTGAGCTGGGGTCCCTTCTTCTCCAGGTTGTTCCTGGATTTTGCTCTCCAGTCTCCGATTATCAGCCTCTAGGCTCCTCACCCTCTCCAGGTAGGAGGCCAGGCGATCATTCAGGCATTGCATAGTCTCCTTCTCAGTTTGGATGCTCCCCAAGCCCACCAGACCCTGGGGCAGGTCCCGAGGCCCCCAGACACCCTGGACACTCGTGGAGTGGGACACAGAGATCTGGGAGCCTGAGCCCCCTGCGCCTGCATACACACTGGCCGCACTGCTGGCTGGCTGGACCTGGTGGCTGGACAACTGCACAGAGCCCAGGGTCAGTAGTTGGTGGAGAAGCTGGAGCGGGTGCTGAAGCTCATGTTGTTCCGGAAAGAAGGCGAGAAGCCAAGACTCAGGTTCAGGCCGCCTCAACATTCTTACACAAACCTTTTTGAGAACATGTGTTTCATTTCTCTTAGGGGTGGAAATTCTTAAGTCAAAGAGTAGATATAGGTTTGACTTTTATGTGAAATTGCTAAACCTTTTTCAAAAGTGGATGTACTGGGCCGGCCGAGTGGCGCGATGGCTAAGAACTGGCTTGGGAC
>NW_017731355.1:8070201-8072954 GCF_001890085.2 Hipposideros armiger
GAATGAGGAGTTAGTGTTTAATGGGTATAGAGTTTCAGTTTCAGATGACGGAAAACTTCTGGAAATACATAGTGGTGAATGGATGGGCTTTAATGCCACCAAACTGTATACTCAAAAAGGATCAAAATGATGAGTTTTATGCTATGTATATTTTACTGCGATAAAAAAAACAAAACTGAATAAGCTTTTGAGATGATTACTTTATCACACAAGGTCATGTTTATAACCTAAAAATGTACTTCCAATATTTATAACACAGAAAAAACTAATAAAAAGTAATCTGATTCTTCCACTTTGAATCTGGGACATGCAACAATAAAGGCTTCCGAGTCTCCCTGGATCTGGTTTAACAGAACCTTGTCTGGCTGGGCTGGGCAGGGGTGAGACACAGTGGGCAGAAGGCCTGAAAGCTCTGGCTGGCCCAGCTGCTGATCCTGCTGGCCCTCTGCAGCATTTGTGGCCACCCTTCAGAAGAGAAGTGATGGGCCCTTGAATAACAATTCTGTGTATTGCCTCCCAAGCACAGTCCAAGAAGGGCTTTTACCCTTCTCAGATTAACTTTACCACAGTCCCCATTCCCCTCTGTGATGGACAATCATTAGGTTTAGTTCATATAACAAAGACCCTCTCCTTGACCAAACTTGAGTCAGGTTCCTCTGAGCCCTCTTCTTCGATTAGGCCTCGAACTTGGCCCTCATCCTTGCTGGGATCAAGTTCCTCATCCCCCACCTTTGATGTATGCATCCTTGACCTGCCTTTGGCAAGAATCCTGTTAAGTTGGTTTTGTAAGTGCCCCTACCCATGAGGTCTCGTCTCCTCTTGGTAATTTTCCATCCACTGAGCTCCTCACTCTGCTCGTTCATTAATCCCCAGCTGTCTTTATTGACTTGAGCCCCATCTCTCTCCTCTACTGCAATGCTCTGACTACAGTTGTCCTAAGTAATATCTTCCTTACTATTTTAACACATGTCAGAATCATTTTTTCTTTAACATGGATTAGCAGGAACCTTGGAAGTTTAAAAATTTTAGCCTTCCAAAAGCGCTAATGTCACAGGGGTCATGGTTACTGGCAAAGTAACCAACAGTTTACTTAACCAGTAAAGTAACCAGTCATCTAATTGCATTCTGGTAAATAAAATCCAACCGTGATTGAGCCTAGAGGTCCATAGCATTCTAAAAGCTAGACAATTTAACGATTACATCTAAGCTCTCTTGGTAGAACGAAAAATGAATNCAAAAAACCCCTGCACGTATGTAATGTATATGCAATTTTATAAGTTGGAACATATGCATACACCCATAACACCACATTGGAATCTTTAAAATTGTTATCAGAAATATCCTAAGGTTAAAAGTGCTTTCCATTACATTCTATCGACTCAAAAACATATTAGCTATTGCATTATTTTAGTCACAGATTATCTCAATAGTAATTCAGTTGACTCATAAATAACATGGGTTTGAACTGAGGGGTCCACTTATATGCCGATTATTTTCAATTGACCTACGGTTCAAACCCACATTGTTCAAGAGTCAACTCCATGGTCAGGAATCTGAGTATGCGGAGGGCCAACCTATATATGGGAATGTCTGACTATGCAGAGGTTGGTGCCCCTAGCCCCCACATTGTTAAGGGTCAACTTTAATTCCAAACAGGAAAAAATGCATTCTCCCAAATGTAAACAAAGGAAATATATATGAGCTAATGAAGCATGATGTCCACCACTGTGTTAAAATATATTTTTATTTGTTTCTTTGGTATATACATTTTTTTAGCAGGGTATTAAGAGAACAGTCACAGTGTATCTGAGAGTAGGGGAAATTAGTCGCTTGAAGGCCTGAAGTGTTGGACAACATATGTTAAAAAAATAAAAAAGGAAGGAAAGAAGGAAGGAAGGAAGGAAAGAAGAAAGAAAAGAAAAAAAGGAGATGCTGGGAAAGATAATGGAAAGTGAAAACCCCAGCATCCTAATAATAGCACAAGATAGCCTCTCTCGTTAACTTCTTAAAAATAGTCAAGCGGGATTTGTTAAAGAGAAAAAGCATTGGCCAGAGTGATTTGTGATATCTTGTACTCTAGTGTCACAAGTCAACTCTCTTGTAACAGTTCAAAGACCAAGAAGTGAGAGATAAGTAGCTCTGTAATAGAAAAGGGAAGACCTTTAGCAAGGAACTAAGGGAGAAAGTGTTCTGCCTCAGCGGTACTTTTTATGGGACTAACATCCAGCAATGGTCAAGGCCTCTGTGACCAAATTAATAAGATTAATGAGGCATTAATAAAATACAAATTTTGAATGTGATCTAGGTACATCTTCTCCTTTGTGAATAAAAGATGCTTTAGAGATCACGGAACCAAATTTTAAAACTACGTTTTCTAGTATAGTAGAGATGATTTTGGCTAGAAACAGGAGCTTACAGGACAATATGTCAACCTTTAATAATTTTTTAAAAATCCTAATTCTTGAAATGTATGAACTCTTAATGGAGCTATTAAAATATTCAGTAGTCACCAGAGGTATTCAGACTTCAGCAATATAGTCTACATTTTAAATATCTGCATTTAAATATGTGCAATCAACTCAAATTAGAATCATTACAAAACCAAGACAAATCCCCAAAAGAGATAAGTGTGTGTGTGCGCGCGTGCACGTGCACACTGGAGATGGAAGTGGGGTCACAAAGAGAAAATCCTCTAGTTAGATGTTTTTCAGCACTAAAGTCTTCATTTTTCCCTTAAAAGAAGGACTTGACTG
>NW_017731355.1:8078284-8157946 GCF_001890085.2 Hipposideros armiger
AACTTCAGACGCAAAGTCTGTCTTAGCCACCGACTGTGCCCAGGGCAAAAAGGAAAACCTAGATTAAGAAAGCATATTAGAGAATGAGGAGGCCATCAAGCTGAGTTAGTCAGGCATCATTAGGGTATGCGTTTCATGTCCAGAATTCTGTGTGATCTTAATGAAGTCGTAGGAGGAAAATTACATCTTATATTGATTTATCTCTGACTCAGAATTCTATTAAAACTAGCATTAGCTGAACAATCAATTTCCCTGGAAATTTTGCATCAAAATTGATGGCACCTATGCCATACAATACAAAGAAAGGCTGCGGAAATGCTCCAGATTAGAGAGACATGATAACTTGATCCTATGCTAAAAAAGAAATGCTTTAAAGGACAATATTAGACCAATGAATACAACTGGAATACAGATTATGGAACAGATGTAAGCATTACATCAATATTTAAATTTTCTGTAGTTGATAGCTATACTGGATTAGTAAGAGATTATCCCTATTCTTAGGAAATACATACTGAAGCATTTAGAAGAGTTGTGGTGAGTTACTTTAGGGAGAGAAACAGTGTTTGCACAACGATAAAGTAAATGGGTAAACTAGATGAGTAGAGAGTATATGGGTTTTCTTTGTACTATTCTTATTCCTGCAACATTTCTGTAGGTTTGAAATTATAGTTACTCTTCAATTTATGATGGGGTTATGTCCTGATAAGCCCATCATAAATTGAAAATACTGTAGTCGAAAATGCATTTAATACTGCACAGAAGGTGTGGGTTGTTCATCCTCGTGACGGACTGTGACACAGAATTGAACATCGCAGTACTGGACACAGGGCGTTCAGTGATCAGCATCGTTTCAGCCACTGTGGGGAAAGTGAGATAAAGCCAAGTGTTCCTTGTCTTCAGGAAAAGTATAGAGACAAACCTGTGCTAAGCACCCATGAAATAACATCAAATAATTGAAAACGACAGAATGAAAGCCTCATGTTAAGGTACAGAGCACAGGGATTCAAAGCAGGGTCGAGAGCCTGGTGAGGGGCAGGGCTCAGAGATGAAGGAGTGGGCGGGGTTTAAGGGGAAGGTTTCTGTTGGCCAATGGGACAGGAGGTTCTTCTAGATGAGCTCAATAAACTCTTTCCTCCTCCCAGTCTTTTTTATTTTTGGAGAGTTTTAAAACAAAGAAACAAAACAAGCCTGGGTAAGTCTCAATACCTTATAGGGTTTTATGCCCTACTAAACGAGCATTCTCGGTTAATGAACCCAGCAGATTTACAAATCAGCTTTCATACTATAAAGGGTTACAGAACTGAATGTGTGGTTTACAGTTTTCTAATTGTCTTAATTATTTAAATATGTGGGAAACTTTTGTTTGCCTTTAATATGAAAGCCACAGAGTTCAATTTTTTAAATTCAGTATTTTTCAGTCTGTAAGTTTTTGGACCTTTGAAACTTTATGATGGACCTATTATTTTATGACTTTGCCGTGGTTTTCTTAATTAAAAACCTAAGCATAATTTAAAAAGAGACTGTAATCACTATATCTAATCACTAAAGAAGTTTAAGTACTGGCATTATTGCATTTAACGTAAATAAAACTTATAAAAATAATGACTCTCAGATGGACAGGAAGTTGTCATTAGAACAACTGGAGTTGAAAGAAGCTTATATTATTAAAGAAGCCCCTTTTAAAATCTCAGCTTAATCCATGTTAACTTTCCAAATTGTATTTGTAAACTCAATCTCAAAACAGCAGGAAAAATTTTGGTGTGCCAGGCCTTTGGCTCCTTTCGTTGCTGCTAACACTCATAGCTCTTCCACAAGAGAAATAAAATGTTATGTCTCTATAGGAGACATCACACCCTCATTAAAATCTACAGCGACTTCACATGAGTCAATAGGACTCACTGAGCGGTCTCCTTATATTACTTTTGCATGTGTGAATAGGGTGAAGGTTTGCCCTTCCCAGGTCCTTGCATGTATTATTATTAATCTAACAATCGTTTATGACTTACCTATTAGGTGCTAAACTTTACATAAATGTTTCTTGAATGGAAATGAGTTGAGGAAGTTGATCATCTAAGACCAGGTGAATGCGTGCAGCTTCACAGGGAGCCTAGGGATGCCTGGAGGGCAGTGGGGCAGGATGTCCCCAGGCTGCCCTTTCAAGTGGCAGGCATGGAAATTACAGTGGCCAGATCTCACTGACTCAGAAAGGCCATCTGTCAGATACTGAGGCTGCATTTGACACTTGAATAATACTCTCTTTCTTGAAATTCTCTCCCCTCAGCTTTTCCAATGCCATTCACCCTGGTTCTCCTTTCTTTCTGGATTCTCTCTCTCTGCCCATTCCATGTCAAGGTTAGGCCAGGCCTGCTTGGAGAGAAACCCCTCTTCCTCTCATTCCACACACTTTTCCAGGGTGCAGTCATCCCTGCCATGACTTCAGCATGGATGATGACTCTAAAGGCAGGCGGGTGACTCCCAAGCCCCCCCTGTAGCTCAGACTTCTCCAGTGGAGCTAGGACTCCACCTCTCATGTACCCTTTAAGTATCTCAAAGAAACCTGAAATGCACCATGGCCAAGATGGGACTCACCCTGACCCTCCCCTGCTCTCCCACCAGTTGCCAACATCTCCCTCCCCACCCACCCACCATGGCGCCATGATCTATCCAGTTCTGAATGTCGCTCCATTGACTCCTCCTGCCCTCTCATAGCCCAGCACCACGAATATCTAGGTAGCCACCTAGCAGTCCTTCACGTCCACCCACTAAATAATTCCTGAACCTGTCCAATCCTTTCCATCCCATGCCTTAGTTCAGGACCTCGCCCTTCCCTGTCTGGATTACTTCCATTACCTGACACTGTTCTTCTTAATTTCAGTTGCAGCCCTTTACAGTCAGGCCTCCACACAAAAGGATCTTTCTAAAATGCAGTTGCTTTCGGTGGTTTCCTATCATTGTCAGAATTACCGGTTACATCTTGAAAAGGGGAGAAAGACAGACAGACAGACAGACAAAGAGACAGAAAGAGGGAGAGAGGGGGTAGGGGGAGAGGATGAGACGGGGGGAGAGAGAGACAGAGAGAGAGAGAGAGAGAGAGAGAGTAATATAAGCACTGGATCTCCATAGACAGGCCCCCACCTACTTTTCAAGGCAGAATAGCATAGCTTAGGTGCATAGACTCTGGAGTTTGAATGCCTGGGTTCAAATTTCAAATTCTTAATTTATCAGTTACATGACCTTGGAAATGTTCCTTAATATGTTGATGCCTCATTATCTGTATTAGTTATCTAGTTCTGCATAACAAATTACCTCAAAATTTAATAGCTTGAAACAACCACTATTTATAATCTCAGAAGTTTTTGGGGGGCTAGGAATTGGGAGCAGCTTAGCTAGGTAGCTTTGTTTCAGGATTTCTCATCAGGCTGCAGCAGGGCTGGGGATGCAGTCATTTGAAGGCTTGACCGGGGCTAGAAGATCTTTCCAAAATGGCTCCCTCACATGGCAGCTGGCAGGAGGCTTCGGTCCCTCGATGGCTGTTGGCAGGAGGGCTCAATTTCTTGCCATGTGGGCCTCTTCATAGGGCTGTTTCAGAGTCCTTATCATATGGCAGCTGGTTTCCTTCAGAATGAATGATCCAAGAGAGGGCAAGAAGGCCATCACGCCTTTCATGACTTAGTCTCAGAAGTCACAAATTATCCCTCCTGCCATACTTATTAGGTAGAAGCAAGCCATTAACCAGCCCACAATCAAGGGGAAAGGAATAAGGATTTACTTATTAAATGGAACAGTATCGAAGAATTTGTGGACATAATGCCACCACAATGTCCTCTTCTGCAAAAGGGAGATAATAATAGTAACTAATTTATGGAGTTATACGAGGATTAAATGAGTTAATACATGCTAAGGGTAGCATGGTACACAACACATGGCAAGAACTCAATAAGTACCACCTATTGCTGTCATTCCCGAGTTTATATCTCACCACTCCTCTCGCATCAACTCCCCTCACAAACCTTGTCTCCCAGCCTTTCTGAACTACTTGCAGTTCCTTGAATAACTTATGAAATCACCTTTGTGACCTGGTTCTCTGCTCTGCCTTCCTGGAAGACTCTCCTATTCCATATTTTCCTCCAACCCTTTGTGGGTCCTTCTCTAAGCGCCCTCCCAAACATCTCAGGCTGGGCTAGGTGCCCTACAGCAAATGCCCCAGGGCTCCCTTAGCAAAGCACTTATCACACACACCTGCCTTCTCCTTCCCGAGACCAAGATGGTAGGTCTAGCTTCCTCTGGTAAGTATTCCCTCCTTGGGCTGGGTTCGCTGACATTCCCAGGAGCGCCTTCCACTGAGACCTCTACACAGGCATATTTCTGTGTGTCATTATGCCATAATCATCTCCCACTCACACTGAGTAGGTGTATGTCTTACTCATCTTTATGGCTTCCAGCACCAGTACAGAGCCCAGAACACAGTAGGTATCCAACAGATAACTTTTTGTACAAATGGATAAGCATCTAAAGCTTCAGAGAATACTTTTGATGTACAGGAAAAAGAGGAATCACAGAAAAAAATCAACAAAACGGGTCGAGTACATTGGAAATCTCAGTAGGCGAACTCTCGCCAAGCAAGGTCACACTCTACTATCTGGGATGCTCAGAATTCCGTTTTCTCAGAATCTACTTTTGTCTTCATCACTAATTAGTATAAGCTAAGTTTAAAACTATAAATTTATGTTATAAGCTTATAACATCATTATATTTATAAAATACAAATAGCTCTAAGAACCTTGAGAGAAAATAAAGCCTGTTCGTTGTTTATAGTTTACAATGCCAAGGTATTTCCCCTGTGCTTAATATATTTTCATAATCTCTTGTTTAAAAGTTTAATGATTTTATGATTAATACCTAAAATACCTGTTAAAAAAAAGCACCCACAGATAAATGTAAAAAGTTTGCTGATAAACACACGGATGGCCAAAAATGGAATATGACTCAGGTCAAAGAAATAATTTTAAAACCAGACACAAAGTAAACCTTACCCTGAAATCTATTTTTCAACAGCAACTCAAACACAATGAGCAAATTGAGAGATGACTTTGTGACTTACCATGAAATCATGGTACACTTGATAACCCAGGAATGAATCAAGTAAAATGTGAAATGTGAAGACGTATTGTTCACAGTATAAGAAGTAGGTGCCCCTGGCCTTCTGTCAGAGGAACTAGACGTACACCAAAGTCTTTCTTAAAGTCTCACTGTTAGCCTCACCAATGCTTTCATTTGAACTTGACCTACTGTACTCTGTGAGTGTTCCTGTTCTCCTAAGATTTTTTTCCACTTTTTGAAAGATGTGTTTCCAATGCATTTGTGGTAGCTTTCAAGAGCCAAGGTTAAGCTCAATAATGTTGGAGTAATAGGCAATGAAGTAGGTATTTTTGGATGAAGCACCCTGTCTGGTGTCCCCTCAATCATGCCTTGTAGGTACCAGCTATATATTCAATCCACTTTAAGGTAGGCCCTTCAAGGGGAGGATTAGTGAATCGTTATATACTTGAGTTTGTGCTAACATCTCCCTGTGCAAAACAAAGGAACATTCGTGCATA
Organism: Hipposideros armiger; assembly: GCF_001890085.2. Lineage (NCBI taxonomy): Eukaryota > Metazoa > Chordata > Mammalia > Chiroptera > Hipposideridae > Hipposideros > Hipposideros armiger. Next base: position 8,083,885 of record NW_017731355.1, read on the forward strand.
CTGCTATTGTACCCTTCCAGATGTGTTCATGGTTGTAGTTGACACAAGACATGGTTTTAGGAGTTCAGTAGCAGCTTCTATGTATCCAGCTCCAGCATTTAAGCTCTGCCTTCTCTGAGGAACTAAGAAAACAGAAGCAAACTGTGGCCTCCAAACTATGGGATCTGCGTGCAAGCTTGAGAGATAAGGGCCCAGGAGTTTCCTGTTGTAAACACTGTTATGAAGGACTCTGAACAGAAAAGCATTTTAGGATCAGAAGTGATCTTAAATATATGGGAGGGGAGCCAGATTTTCCAATGCAAGCACAATTTCAGATATTCTGCTCCTCTGTCAGATCATGACTAATTTTTTCTCAAGTAAACCATACATTAAACATTTTACAAAATAAATAGGGCATTAGTCTTGGCTCTACCTCAAACCAGAAATTCTATCTTAAACAAGACAAAATTCCAATGACTCTCAATTTGTTCAGCTGTAAAATGAGACGCAGGATCTTTTAAGTGTCCAACTTCAAAACTAGGCAGTCTTGTGCTTACATAAAACAATACACAGCACCACCTAGAGGTAAAAGGAAATAAGTGTATACATTTTTACCCTGGTGAAAAATAAATCTTTAAGAAAATATCAAGTGGATAAGTTTTATATTAGCAGAAGTTGCCTGAGTAAATGAATAAAAATTTTAATAGCCTCTGTAAGACAGATAAAACTTTTCAAACATCTGTAAGAATTCTTAGCTCCTATATAAATTTAGTTCATTTTTTTCCTACCATCACTGTTTTAGGAGATCAACCATTTTCTTTGGCATTGCTTGAGAAAATCAATGACATTATCTTAAGTCTGACTCTGAGGACCACAGATGTCATGATTACTTAATAATATGATAGACTGTAGTACACAATATATATTGGGTATCCTAGATGAATTCTTTACCCTTTGGGGCTCTGTGGACTTGATGAAAACCATGGTCAAAAAACAATTTCTCTGTGGTTAGAAACACAATGTCTTTCCCTGGCTTCAACTTCAGGGAAAAGAAGGCCTGAACTGGACATGTGGGTAGCATCCAAAAATTCCAGTGGTGGTACACTGGATCTACCTGAACTTGAAGAAAAACGTAACGTGTGAAAAGGTTTGAAGTCTATGAATGTCCAGTTACTGTTAACATCTAGATTGTTACAACAGCTTTGTTTCCATGCCATGTTAGCAACAGCTTCCTCTTTATAACCCCCTTTGGAACTGCACTATTTTAACTTGTATTTTTAAATTATTTTGAGTGTGCTCTTCAGTTTCATCATGTTTAACCTTCTAATTAAATTGTAAGCTCACCCACTGACACTGCATCTTCTGATCGTCGTGGATTCACCCCTCCCCCACCTCCAGGCAAGCTATAATGTGATTGCTTGTGTGGGCTGAGTGACACTACCTGGCTAGTGACTATGAAGACACAATTCCTCTGGCAAAGGTGAATGTACAAGGTAAAACAGAGTTCAGACAAATAAACATTAAATAATTGTTATGACAAAGTTCAGAAAGTGTTGCCTAAGATCCAAGTTTACCCTTGACTGATATAACTTAAACTTAGAAACTGCCTTAAATTTGTATGCTTTCCAATTTCTCACTCATATTTTGGCAAGTGGATTCCCTTTGGGAAATTGAGTAAGTATAAATTGTTTTGAACAGGGAAGAGAAAAAAGGAACTAAAAGACTTTCCCAACTTTTTATCCTGAAAGTTTTCAAACATCCAGAAAAGTTGAAAGGATGGTACCATGAACACCCATAAACCTGCCACCTACATTTAACCATTGTTAACATTCTTCTTTACCTTTACATTTATATATAAATATATAGATTTATATATATCAAACATTGAAACTAAGTTGCAGATATCATGACACTTAACCCTGAAATACTTCCTTAAGACTCAAGACAGAGAATGTTTTGGTGGTTGCCAGGTGGGATGGGGGCTCGGGGGATGGGTGAAAATGTGAAGGAATTAAGAAGTACAAATTGGTAGTTACAAAACAGTCATGGGGATGTAAAGTACAGCATAGGGAATATAGTCAATAATATGGTAATAACTATGTATGGTGTCAGGTGGGTACTAGATTTAGCAGGGGGATCACTTCGTATGTTATATAAATGTCTCATCACTATGCTGTACACCTGAAACTAATATAATATTGAATGTCAACTGTAATAGAAAAAATTTTTAAAATTAGTTTAAAAATGGTTTTAAATTTAACATCAAGGGGGGAAAGAGTATCCCATTTGTTTTATCAGGCTACAGGGCATACCAAATTTGTACACAAATAAATTAAAGGGGGCCAATAGCAAATTTCAGGCTTAGCATCTAGGCACTTTTTTTTTCTCTTTTTGGGGGTTATAGTATGTTTAGGACTCAGATGCACATAAAGATACAGATATTAATAGCAAAAATAGTTTAATCTTTTTGAGTTATGGCAGGCTAATCCTGACAAGATATACACAGGATATTGCAAAAAAGGTGATTAGTGTGCCACAATTGCAATCTAATTTTGGTAAACATTTTGATAAGTATTACTTGACAGGAAGTAAGCATTTATGTCATTCATTGGGCCAAAATATCCTCTGATTCTTTGTCAGTCTCTTTTAGAATCTAAGAGAGACATTTGTCAATGAACTATTTAAGGAAAGAAAAATAACTGATGATTTTTACAATACTGTAATTTCTATGACGTATACATGAAGAATTTGAAATAACTCATAGTTGCCATGATAAATATTAATTACAGGAATCTAGGACAGAAAGGTACTAGTTCTGCCTTCTGGTTGTTAGTTGAATCTGCTCAATAAGCTAACTCTGCAAGTCACCTATCAGCATGTAAGGTGAACAACTGTCATTCACCTTATTCAGATTTTTATGATCTGCTGTGATATTTTTTTTGGTTCTGTAAGAAGAGAAATCTTTTTAACCTATATTGAAAGAAAGTCTAGACAATACTTCCCCTGAGTCAGCATACACCTATTTAAACAAGCGATTTTCAGTTCACGTCTTTGTGTAATAAGTTTGCATTAAAAGGCTAGAATTAATAAGGCTGTTTGCAAAATTTACTTTTTTTTTTTTTTTAACCATCCCACTTGACAGACTGAGGAAGTAAAGAGGCACATTCTCTGGGGTAAGGTGCCTCTGGGGTAGGTGAATTCAGAGCGTATGGAGGCTCTGGTGGCACACTTGGCCACTCTTGCAGGGTTTTTTGCAGGGTTTTTAGCCCATCAGAAAGTTGGCCTCAATTACACAGATATCCGTAAATGTTTTTTTCCAGTGAATGCTGTGCTCATGAAAACATTGACCTTTGTTTAAGATTTCATCACCAGCCATGAAGCATTTTTCAAATTAACGTGTCTTCAGAAATATTTGAAATGTAGAGAACAAAGACCAACAAGACCAAATTTCATTCATAATTATGTAGAAAGCCCCTTAGCATTTTTTAGTAAAGCATTATATCCCTCCGCCCTCTCCCCATCCAAAGAAAAACTACTTTCCTTTTAATAAGCTAGAATATAAATGTCATGAGAATACAGACTTTGTGTATTAGGATCATTACTACATCCATGATGCTAGCATGCAGTAGGTATTCAATAAATATTTACCAAATGGATATGTTTCAGCTCTTGGGGCAGCTGTTAGGCTCTGGGAAGACAATGGACAATCCACGGACCTCTCAGTCCAAGCAGTGCCATGAAGTGGGTGCTTCTGCTCCATGTAGCTATAATCTGAGGCATCTCCGGAAATCAGGGAGAGATATATGAACAGAACCTAACAAGACCTGAAGGTACCAGCAAAGTGGAAAAGCAGGTGGCTTACAATTCTCAGTCTGTATACTATGTCACACCACCACTCCTCTCTCAACCCTCACCCACAGGACTGTGGGGGGCTCCCTATGGCCATGGCTGAGGCTAGGAAAACTCAGACCTACTGGGTGAAGACATCTGTCTTACCAGGTAGTAAAAGTTATTTTCAATAACTTTAATAACTAATACAGTTTTCTGGTATAAGTACAGATAAATAGACCAAGTGAGCAAAACAGACAGCTCAGAAACAAGGTTATATGTGGATATTTGATATATGACAGAAGTGACATTACAAATCAATGTAAAAAGGATAGAATCATCAACAAACAGTACTGGGACAATGGGACATCTATATTGGAATAAATTTCCATCCGCAACTCACCCATAAATGCAAATTAATCCTAGGGAAATCAAGGACCTAAGTATGAAAAAAATTACTTTAAAACTCTTAGAAGGACACATGCTACAACATGGATGAAATCTGAAGGCATTATACTAAACATAATAAGCCAATCCCAAAGGATAAATACTGTATGATTCCACTCATATGAGGTACCTAGAGCAGTCAAATTGATAAGAGACAGGAACAGAACAGTCATTGTCAGGGGCTGGGGAAGAGGGAATGGAGAGTTAGTCTTTTAGGAGTAGAGAGTTTCAGTTTTGCAAGATGAACAAGTTTGGGAGATGGACATTGGTGATGGTTGCACAACAATGTGAATGTGCTAAAGCCACTGAACTGTACACTGAAAAATGGTGAAAATGGTAAATTTTATGTTATGAATACTTTACAATTTAAAAAAACTCTTAGAAGAAAATTTAGACAATGTCTTCCATTTTGGTAAGACAGTACACTCAGTTATGCAGACAGTCCCTCCCACCAATAACTAAAAATACTTAATAAACATTTAAAATATTCTTTAAAACACCACCTGATGATTCCAAACACCCCAAGCAAGATACAGTTGCAAATTGGTCCTGGATTGGGTAGAAGGATGCACAGCCTCTTTGAAAGATTCACCTTCATCTGAGGCCTCACAGAATCACCACAAATAATTTTCAGAGAAAAGAGCAGCTTACAGTAAAAATAATTCTAATAATAATAATAATAATAATAATAACAACAACCAAGCACACAAGAAACAAGGCCTCATGAGCAAGAACCAGCAGACATGGCAGTAGAAAAGGACTCACAAAAATTGTTATTAACTTAATGAGTAGTCTGTATAGTCTGAGATGTAAAAGAAGTGGCAAATTTACTGGTAACTATAGGTATAAAATAAAAATGACTTATGAAGTACTCATAAAATTTGAAACAGTAAAATTAAAATACCATGGACAATAACATAAATCAGGAGGAAAATAAATGGAGCGAAAGTGTTCTAAAGTCCTTATGTTACACCAAACGTAAAGGTATTACTTAGCTTAGGACTTTGATAAGTTAATACACGTGTTAAAATTTCTAGTAACCACTAAATAATAGAAGTAGTGTATGATAACCCCCAAGAAATGGTAAAACATGGAATGGTTATTCAAAAAAACCTCAATCCAAAAGAATTCAATAACGGGGAGAAAAAGAAATTGGACATATAGAAATCACAAAATAAGATTTAAATCTAAATATATAAGAAATGATATTAAATGATAGTGAACTAAATGCTCCAGTTAAAAGGTAAGATTGTGGGCCGGCTGAGTGGCGTGTTGGTTAAGAGCTGACTTGGGACACCAGAGGGCCCCGGTTCGGATCCCACATATAAGGGCCAGTGACACTGCCCTCTACAGCTAAGATGCTGAACAACAGCTCAACCTGGAGCTGGGCTGCTGGGAGTCGCCATCGCCAGCGTCGGCATAGGCTGCAGCCCCTATGACAGTGGGTTGCCATGGGCTACCGTGTGTGGCCAGCAGCCAGCATGAGCGGCCGTCCAGAAGCCGGCGACTGATCTGCCTTGCCTGGGAAGAGCGCAATGATGGTGCCAACTTGGGCCAGTGAAGCAACGTCCTCCACAACTAGACTGAAGAACAAAAACAACAGCAACTTGTCTGTTCCCCTTCCCCAATTCCCCAGAGCTGTTCCCATCCCCCAATTCCCCAATAAAAATAAAATTTAAAGAAAGGTAAGATTGACAGATTAGATAAAATTAAAAATCCAATGACATTTTCTTCAAAAGAAAGGTGTCCAAAACATAAGTCAGACAGAAAAGTTTCAAGTAAAAAGACATATGGTAAATACATATATCATGCAAATATTAATGAAAAGATGGCTAGTATGGCATATTAATATGAGCCAAAATAATTTTTAAAGCAAAAAGCACCACTAGAGATAAAGAGGTTCAAATTTTTCACAAAGAAAACTCCAGTCCTATATGGCTTACTAGGCAATTTCTAGCAAATATTCAAGGAATAAATAATTCCAAAATGTTTCAGGGCTAATGTAACATATAAGTGAGAACCTTATAGGAATAGAAACAGAAAGGATAATTACAGGACACTCTCATTCACAAACACAGATGCAAAAATCCTTAGCAAAATAATAGCAAAGCAAATCAAGCAATGCATAAAAAAGGAAAACCTAACATGACCAAGTTGGGTTTATTTCAGAAGTACAAACTGGTTTCAAATAAGGACAAAAAAAAAAATCAATGTAATTTACTACATTAACAAAGTGAAAAAAACATACAAACATCTTGGCGCAGAGAAGCATTTGATGGCATTCAACATCTATTAATGACTGAAAAATCTTAGATAACTAGAAATAAAAATACGTATTCAACATTGCAATGAAGCTCTTTAACAGTGAAGAAGGGCAAGGAAAAATATACATAAGGATTGCAATTAAAGAAACAAAACTCTCATTATTCATTATTTGAAAATGATATCTAAGTAATCCAAAATAATTAATATTTTAATTACTGGATAGAAAAATCAATATACAAAGTTACTGGATAGAAAACTCAATAAACAAAATTTATGTTTTCCTTTATACTAGCAACTGGTAGGTAGAAAAATAAAAAATTTAAAAGGTTACCATTTGCAATGGCATAAAAGTATGAAGGCTTGGAAATAAATCTAACACTAAATGTTAGATTCTATGGAGGGGATTTTTAAAGTTTATTTAAATAACAAAGAAGACCTAAATAAATATACAAGGATTGGAAGATTCAATTGTAAATACTGATCTCCACTACTGATCCAGAACTTGCTCTCCCAATGTAAACAACTGGAAACCTGGACAAAAGATAAGAGACAGTTTTCAGAAGTTGCAACAACAGACAGGGAAAGACTGATTTCTGAGAGATAGAAAACAAATAAAATGAGCCTTACAATTGCCCCAGCTTCCTACCTGGTGGCAATTTTGAGATTACAGCACAGGGAAGGAAAACTCAAACAAAGCACAGTGGTCTCACTAAAGTGAGGAGCTAGAGATTAGATTTGTTGGGAGGGAAGGAGGCTGGAAGTTGTGAGACAAAGTACCAGAGAGGAGGGAGCTATACGAAGAAAGAGCTTCCAAAATCTGCACAGGGTCTCCTGAGTCTTTGGCTAAATACCAACCTGAACATGCATAGACTGAAACTCCACAAGGCTGGGGTCAAAGAATTACCACCAGAGGCTGTAAACTGAGCAAATTCTCAGAGCACAGAGAGGGCTAGGAGATGTTCAATTTCTACCCGGCCAGAGTACAGCGCTTCCCTCAGCCACTGAGCAATCGATAGAAACCCCAGAGGAGTCAGGCTTAGTATTAAAGATAAACTAGCCCTAGCTTTTATGCACACTTCTAGTCACAGTCTAACAAAGCTTTAAATAATCATCAAAAACATTGGGTTGTCGGAAAAGCCATGACGCGTTTTTGCAACGAAAAACATAAAAAAATACGTCATGACTATTCCGACAACCCAATATCAAGTTGATCCACAACTAACCTAACCACTAACCTGTGTGCCAAAACAAGCTTCAATACTCTTTGGGAAAAAAAACAAAACTAACAACAAAATGCAAACACTTAAAAATATAACATTTATAATGTCTGATATCAAAAAATCACAAGACATAGAAAAAAAGCAACAAGGTTGAACCAGAAAAGGGCCTGGAAATGATATACATAATATATATAATATAAAATATGTATGTTTAGAATATAAAAAAATATTATATAAAATGTCCATGTATACATAATACATGCCACCAAATTTCCTGATAATGCAAAAGTGATCCCTTCATGTACATAAAATGTCCTTCTCTCTGTGTTTTATAATCAAACAAAACAACATAAATATTAGCAAGTATGGAAAAGGACATTCTATTAATTTTGCTTATTCATATGTATCAAACCCTTTAAAAGTAAAGACAAAAGCTCAACTTTTTTCTCCCTATATTTCCTTTGGCTTTACCTCTTCCCAGTGCATCGTCCCATATCCCAGGGACATGGATCCAGTGGTGTGCTGGATTTGACTCTTACCAGCTCATGAGAGCCAATTGTTAAATATTCAAGGATTTTGCAGTCCAATTGCTAAACTGTTGATAACATGAAGTCACCCATTTCACTGGAAGTATTTACACTACAGAAATTGACAGACAGTACAAATCAGGACTTTATTTCAGCATGCTAATGTGCTAGTACACAACTCTGTGTGCCAGTCTAAGAAACGTCCCTTAGTGAGTCAGTAAACTATGGCCTACCGGCCAGATCCAACCCACCATTTGTCTTGGTAAATAAAGTTCTAAGCCTAAAATATTTACTCTCTGGCTCTTGACCGAAAAAAGAAATGGTATGTAAAAGCTATATGTTGAGCAGAACTAACAGTCGGACATGCCAAGTAAAAATAAGTGATAGTTTGAATGGAACTGACCAGAAACTTCCATCTTGGAAAAGTTCTTTTTATACATTTTTATACTCATAATGCCTGAAATCTTATAGGCATTTATTTTTTCTACAGTCTCAGACATCTAACAACAGTATATATTGGGTAAGGTAACCCAGAAAATACCATTTTCAAATATAACCTTTCATTTTTTATTTATCGAAGCAGTTTTGTAGACATTTCATATTCTCTAATAATGTATATCCAATGATGATGCCATTCTCTGACTTTCTTGTCTCAAAAGTCCTGTCAAGCGTGGTCATACATAGTTTTTGTTTGCATTTAATTTGATTCAACATTTGTATAAGAGAAGATTTGACATAAAAATTGAAATTCCCAATATCTTCTGAAAAATCGAAAGACCTGGTAACATCAAATCTACCTACATTCTTGTGACAAGATGCAGCTTACTCACTTTGGAAGGGATACACACATTCCCAATGGACCCATCACTCCCTATTCATTTCTGACATGTAGAACATTCTCAACTCATTTATATTTCCGTCTCTGTACCACCCTCTCCTATCTCCAAAAGCAACTGTTCTTCTCTTGACTTCTCAGTCTCTTTAGCAAGTTCTTTTCTTTCATCCACCTCTTAAACATTAGTATTTTCCCAGGGTCTCATTTTTGGCTCTCATCTCCTATAATCCTCACTAGACAACCTCATCTAGACCCACGACCTGAACCTGAACTACTAGGCCCAATGATAAGGGTGAAGAGCATGGACATTACACTGGTGGAGACCACCATGAAGTTTCAGAATCTTTTTTCTCTTGCCCTGGCCTCATATTTGAACATGTTCCATATTTCTATCTATAGACATCTCCCGGCAACTAAGATGACATGCCCAATGCTAAACTATTAATCTTCTTCCCCAAACTAGTTCCTCATGATTTCCTCATCTTGTTTATGGCATTGTAAATCACTTAATTATCTAAGACAGACTCTTGGGATTCACCCTACACTCTTCCCTCATGTTCATACCCATACTCAATTTTGACTAAGTCCTATCAATTCTGTTTCATTAATATGTCTCAAAATTCCCCCATTTTCATTCCCATTTGAATTAGTATTAGTTCAGACATGCCTCATCTTCACGTAGAACTATAACAATAACTTCTTGTCTCCAAACTTCTTGTTCTGACTCCCTCCAATGAATTCACTGCCCATGTTGCTGGCAGTGGACTCTTTCTAAGAGTGCAAATCTGACTGTGGCCCTCCCCTGCTTAAACTCCTGCAGTGGCTCCCCTTATAGCATCAAGTCTAAGCTCCTCTGTATGAAAGGCAGGACGTGATCTACCTTCTGACCATCTTTACAGCTTCATTACCCACAAATGTGCCTTGCACTCAGATGCTCTGCGCAATTTGCAGTTACTAAGAAAGTCTTGGCCTTTTTCACCTTCATCTTTGCACTTTGCCTAAAAAAATATGTTTTTCCCCTTCTCCCATCTGTTTTTTAAACTTCTGCATAGATTTCAAACTCAGTTCAAATGTCACACCCTTCAGGAAGATTTCTGGTATCTTCAGAGTTAAGTATCTCCTTGTTCCCACCTCTCCTAGTGAATTCTTCACACTGTTCTAACCATTATTTACTTTAGTAGTGGGAGACAGGCAAGCCCATGGCACTGTTTTTCCATTCATGGTGATGACAAACTGCCAGTTCCACTCTCTCATTTGGTTATATTTCAAGATTTCTTTAACTAGGCTCCTCAATCCCTAATTGTTTTTAAAATGGTTGTTAATCACTTATAAGCTACTCATTTCTCAACATAATTCACAATTAAAAGGTATTTTTATATAAAAAGATTTTTTAGCTTATTAAGTCACTATTTCCCTGCTGACATATTCTTAGAGATCTATAAGAGATGTTTACAGGAGGCCAGCTCATTTCACAAGGTTTAAAACACCATTCTGAATAGCTGGCTAAGATATTTATAACCATGTCAGTTTTTCTCTATGAAAACCTAAGTGACCAGTACAGAAGAAAACCCATGCTATAAACCTCATTATAACCTCATAACACTAGTTATGGTGAACTACTTGCAATCACCTTTTGGGTACTTTAGAAGTCAGCATTCACATAATTGACCCTGAATGAAGTATGTCTTATAATGCTTCATAGTTCAGAAATTTGACTTTAGGTACAGAATCAAGTAGAGATGTTTAGGAAAGCAATCTGATTATCAGCATTCCAATCTAAACTAACCCTATCAACCATAAAATAGGGCACTAGTGCAAATAAGAATTGTATCACCGTATTAAACGAAAATCTGGCCAAGTAGGGAAAGACTGGGGATCTCCTTTGGAGAGAGAGAAAAGCATTAGTTATAAATACATGTTTAGCCATTTAAGTGTGAGCTCTGCACAGGGTGGGGCCCTGGGCACATCTGTTATCTGCAGAGGGCATCCCACTTGACCACTGTTGAAGTGAAAACACATTTCCCTCCTTCTCTACCCTGGTAGCCAATGATAGAATCCAAACCATTCAGCTAACAAGAGGTTGGGAGAAAGCGCTGGGTGAAGCACAAGTCAGGTATTGCATCAAACTAACTAGCCAGCTAGCTAACTCACAAACCTGTCCCTACCTACCACACATGAGAAGTGGGCCTTGCTAACTCTTTGGAGTAACCCCATGTGGATAAGGCCTCAACCAACAAATTTCCCTTTTCTTCCCTCATCTTTTTTCTTGAAATCCCACTTCCTTCCTTTTCCCCAAAATTTACAGGCCCTATCTCCTCTGGGGTCTTTAAATCCAAGGCTATTTCCAACCTCCATTCCAACTTTCCCTTGCTTGGTAAACAAACAAGTGGTCATTCCTGAAGTAGATATTTACTGAGGGCACACTGTGTGCCAGACACTGTGACCAAGAGCAGCTTATTTCCTTTGTAAGGGTGGTGCTGGACCCAAAAAGTAAACAGACAAATTATTATATTATAAACTATGGTAAACACCATGAAGGAAATTAATAATACTGGGGCACTAATTTAGAAATGATGGCCAACGTCGGTTTCTCTGAGGAGGTGATGTTTAAGCTGAAAGCTGGAGGATGAGAAGGAGCTAGGCATGCAATGGATACTGCTCCCAGCAAAACGAACAACTTGTCTGAAGGCAAGAAAGTGCTTGTGAGAGAAACTGAACAGGAAGGTTTGGCTAGAGCATCGTGAGACAGAAGCATGACGCCAGATGAGGATGTATTAGAAAGAATGGGCCCAGCTCACATCAGGCCTCACCGGCTAAAACAAGAATTTGACTCTTCATGGCCATGGGACACCATCAGAGTGGGGTTTTTTTTGTTTTTGTTTTTTTTCTGGGGAATGACATGATCTTATTTAAAAGGATCACTGCCAAAACAATCTTGAAAAAGAAGACCAAAGTTGGAGCACTCACACTTCCTAGTTTCAAACCTTACAAAACTACAGTAATCAAGATAGTGTGGTACTGGTATAAGGATAGACATATAGATCAATGGAATAAAATAGAGAATTAACCCTTACAGTTATGGTTAATTGATTTTCCATAAGGATGCCAAAACTATTCAATGGGAAAAATAATCTTTTTAATAAATGATACTTGTACAACTGGATAACCACATATGAATGAAATTAGTTAGACCCTTACCTCAACTATACACAAAAATGAACTTAAAATAGTTCAGAGGCCTAAATGCAAAAAAATTCTATAAAATTACTAGACAAAAGCACAGGATTAAATTTTAATGACCTTGGGCTAGGCGATAATCTTTTAGACAACACCAAAAGGACAGGTGATAAAGATACATAGGATAAATTGGACTTAGTCAAAATTAAGAACTTTCGTGGTGTATACTATAATACCATCAAGAAAATTAAAAGACAACCCATTGAATGGGAGGAAATACTGGTTTGGGGTGGCAAAGAAAGCCCTCCAGCAGAGCAAGAGATGCAAACGCTGGCAGTCAGGAAAGCAAGCCCTATTAATATCAAGGCTTGAAGGCAAATGAACAGGGCACCAACAGTATCTGCTGCACAGTCCCGGACTCTTCAATAGCATTAGGCAGATCCCACTCTTAGCTTGGGTTTCCCAGAAAGTATAGATAGCCTGGGGCACGAGGCTTATGGGCTATTGCTGCTATTAGGGCAAGCACTTCCAAAAAACAGGAGTAGGGGAAGGGGGTGGGATGAAGCAGGAAAGGAGAAAGAACCACTATGAAACTGCATTATGGAGTTGGCCATCATTAAATGCCATTAATTGCTTGATCTCTTGGGATAGTCTTTCAGAAGCCTTAAAAAGGTCTCAGACTCTTGTACCCAAAGACCCAAAAAGCACCTGAATACAATATTTTAAAAAATGTTTGGTTTCCCTTACACACAGGTAGTTATTTGATATCTGTAATAAGACTCTCTTAGACCTCATTCATACTTCAGGTTCCCTTTAACCAACATCCAACTCATAATTGGTGGTAAAGATAGCAGGGATAATTGAAATCCATGGAATAATAGCTACCATTTAGTAAGCACAAGGCAGTTTTAGATAATGTCTCATCCTCACAAAGTATCTTTTGTTATACCCAATTTTATTAATACCCAAACTGAGATTGAGCTAACTTAAGGAACTTGGCCAAGGTCACAAAACTAGTCAGTGGCAGACCAGGTTTTGGAACCAGTTCTTTTTTTTATTTTTTTTATTTTAAACTCCAAAAACAATACTCTTTCTATTGTACCATGAACCTTTAGAAGAAAGGATTGAGATTCCTAAACCTCCTCTTAGCCAATACTTTTTTTTTTTTTAAGATTTTTATTGGGGAATTGGGGGGATGGGAACAGCGCTGGGGAATTGGGGAAAGGGGAACAGACAAGTTGCTGTTGTTTTGTTCTTCAATCTAGTTGTGGAGAATGTTGCTTCACTGGCCCAAGTTGGCACCATCATTGCGCTCTTCCCAGGCGAGGCAGATCAGTCGCCGGCTTCTGGACGGCCGCTCACTGCGGCTGCTGGCCGCTCACGCTGGCTGCTGGCCACACACGGTAGCCCATGGCAACCCACTGCCACAGGGACTGCAGCCCACGCCGGCGACTCATGGCAGCCCAGCTCCAGGTTGAGCTGTTGTTCAGCATCTTAGCTGTGGAGGGCAGTGTCACTGGCCCTCATATGTGGGATCCGAACCGGGGCCCTCTGGCATCCCAAGCGAGTTCTTAACCATCGCGCCACTCGGCCGGCCCTAGCCAATACTTTTTTAAAATGCCATTTATTTTTTTAATAGGTCATACAAACACATGGTTTAAAAATTCAAGAAATGTAAAAAATTATCCAGTGAAAACTCCCATTTTTACCCTGTCCACCAGTCACTCAATTCATTTTTCAGGGGTAATGTGACCAGTTTTTTGTTTATCTTCCCCAAACAGTTATGCATATTTATAAATATTATTTTTTTATCCTTTTAACAGAAATTATATATCGACACACTGTTCTCACCTTGGGTTTTGTTTTTTTCACTTAATAATACATCTTGGAATTCACATCCATATCTTTACATAAAGCTTAGCCAACACTTTGACATTTCCTCGTCATTAGAACTTTTGTTATTAAAGAGTACAAGATAAATTATATGAAAATTTATGTCTTATTTCCCCTGTCCTACTTATTCACTACTGAAATAATAAACAAAAAGCAAAATGTTGAAGAGTCAGACAACAGGAAAGGAATGGAGAAACGTGAAATACACACAAGCCCAACAGTAGGTCTTACTCAAAAGAACTTTCTTATTTTCTTTTAGGTTACTTTGGTGCTAACTCATCTGTAATTTTCAGGTGTGTTTCATAGAGGAACTTCTGTTACTCTTCCCTTGTGTTCTTTTTGTTCATACGCGTAGGTATGAACAAATGTGTCCTTTTGGCAGCTTTGACCATCTGGCCCCAATATTCTCAGATAAGATAACGTTGTGAAAGTGACTGGGAAACTTAGATTTGTTCTCCAAATCTCATAGTCCTAGAGTCTCTATCACACTACAGCACTTGACTGTATTTAGTCTAGTAGTTTTCACTGGTTGGTTGTTTTATGTAGAAAATGATATCTCTTAAGGCAGAGACTATATCTCACACCATAGTAGGTGCATGTTAGTAATTACTGGAAGATAGGAGATAAATTTGGTGATCTTCACTCATACTTCCTCCTGCATTGACAAGAGGCTAAGATAGTTGGTGGGAAAGGTGAGGATGAAAGTAGATTGGGATCACAAGGAAGATTTCTCAGATATATGTGCTAATCCACTCCTATGTCAACACTTCAGTTAGGGAGAGTGGATGGGAGATACATATTTTGAAAAAGCTCCTTAGCTTCTTATATTCCTCCATCCTCATAGCCCTAATTCATAATTATCACTAGTAGGAAGGAAAGGTACAAAGATAAGAGCAAATGTCAAATATCCACTTAAGCTGAAAATTATTAAATAATTTATTTTAAATGGAAGAAGAGAGGCCTTCCTTTTTCTTCCCTCCTTTCTTTATGCCTCTTGTCATAGTAGTAGCACGCGGGAAGGGCAGACTGTAATAGTGAAAGCTACCCATGCACATGATCTGAGAGGCTCACATGGCCTTTGTTCCTGTGTCCCAGGTGTTCTAATGTGTTTGGTTAAAGTTTTTCTATCTTCTTTTTCTTATCTTCCTGAAAAATTCCCTCAGAAAGATCCTGGATCCATGATGTTAATGTCCACTAATATTTTCTAATTCAGCAGTTCTTACATTTGAATGAGCCTCTAAATCACCTGGAGGGCTTGTTAAAACACAGATTGATGGAACTCACCCCCCCGATTTTCTGATTCAGTAGGTATAAAGTGGAATCCAAGAATTTTTCACTTCCAACAAATTCCCATTTCATTCTGATGCTGCTGGTCTGGGGGCCATGCTTTGAGAACCACTGTTTTTATTATTAGTTTTATGCTTTTCACCATAGGGTAGGGAAGAATCCCAGGAACTAGGAAAGGTGATTGGGAATGGCAATACCAATAATTATTAATAAAAGAAGACTATAATGCATGTGTAGGGAGAAGAAATGCTCTTTTAGCACAGTTGAGCCCAGAAGTTTCACTAGCATTTGCATGGGACTTGATGTAGTTCTACTGAGAGCTCTTGACCTAAAATTCATCCTCCCTATGTGAGAATTCTCATTTTAAAAGGGGGGGGGGTGGTGAGAGGAGAAGGTTGCAACCCACCTTGATGTCCCTTTTCCCCAATCCAGCATAAAAGATATTTTAGATCCATCTAGTGTTCTCCATCTTTATTGCCATGACTCTGTTCTGAATCACTATCATTACCTAGATACCACAGTCTCCGAGCAGCTTTCTACTCAAAGTGTGGTCCATACAGCATCAGTGTTACCTGGGAGCTTAACAGAAAAGCAGGATCTCAGACCTCCACACCAGAAACTTCATTTTAGCAAAATCTCCAGGTTACTTGTATGCATATGAATATTGAAAAGCAGTGTACCTAGCTGTTCCATCAGGTTTCACTTTTGTCCCCTTCCAATCCATTCTCTGCAGCTGCAAGGGCTGTTATCTTTTGCTTTTTAATTTACACTTTTTGGATATTTTCAAAGAAATCCTTTTGGGCTCCAAACCCATAAAATATTTTTCTATTTGGTTTTCCAAGAGTTTTATTGTTTTCCCTTCTCATTCAGGCCTTTGATCTATTTGAAATTTATTTTAGTGCATGGTGGGAGGTGGGGGTCTAATGTCATGCTTATAAATTGTATTAACACTTTTTAAAGTCCATTCTTTCTTCCACTGATTCACAAAACCAGCTTGCCACAAATAAAGTTTTCCATATAGGTGGGTTCTGTTTGGGTATCCTATTCTGTTCCATTGGTCATTTTTCTGTCCCCAAACCAGTATTGCACTGCTTTAATTACTGTAACTTTTTAATAGGGTAACCTGTAAGGCAAATCTCCACATCTTGTTCTTCTTCAAGAGTATGTTTTTGGCTCTTACATGTAAGTCATAGATATAGTTTGACAAATTACACACAGACACACAAAATTTCATTTAGATTTTGATTGGAATTGCATTAAATCTATAGATCAATTTGGGAAGAACTGATTTTAAAAAAACAATATTGAATCTTATAATTGATAAACATGATACATCTCTTCCTTTCCTTAGATTGGGCTACAGTATTGAGTTTCAGGAGTGTCTTTCACTTCCTGAGATCCATTTATATCTGTTCTCCTTTATTCTACCTGTTTTCTTCCTGAGCTTAAAGAAAATGCTTTCAACATATCAAATTAAGAATAATGCTAACTGCTGTATTTGGTAGGTAACCTCTATTTGGTTAGAAAGGTCCTTTTTATTCCTTGTTTGTTAAAACCCTTTTTAAAATAAAAATCATAAGTCTTGAATTTTATCAAACATGTTTTTACCTAATATTAAACTAATCCTGGTAATGATGTATTATCTCTTTTATACCCTGTCAGTTTCCATTTTCTACCTGAACTTACTTAGGACTTTCACTGTATAAATTTGTTTACTATTTCATCATTTTCTCCTCTTATTCTTACAGTTTCCTTCCTTCTATTTTGTTTATTCTGCTGTTTCTTTTCTAAGTTAAATTTTATGCTCTGAACGTTAATTTTTAGCCTTTTGTCGTTTCTAATAGAAGCATTTAAGATACATTTCTCTGTAAGCTCTGTTGAGCAGTTTTTCAGTTATAGAATTCCCATTCAGTTCTATTTTCCTAGTTTCTATTTTACTGCTGAGATTCCCCATCTGTTCATTCATATTTTTAAAGGAAAACTCCACCTCTTCCTTTAAACCCTTGAACATACTTATAGATGCTTTAAAGTTCATGCCTACTTATTCCAACATCTAGGGTCATTTCTGTTTCTATTAACTATTTTTTCTCTTTATTAAGGGTCACATTTCCCTCCCTCCTGAGTTACTTGTCTAGTAATTTCTTACTGTCCATGAAACAATTTTGGATGCTACATTGTGAGGAACTGTATTTATTATCTTTCTTTAAAGAGGCTTGAGTTTCATTTGGGCAGGTTTTTAATTACTGTGATTCACCTCGATCCTATTTTGGTTTTGTCCTTAGTCCTAGAACATGGACCTTATTAGGGTTTCAGTTGAATTCCCAAGGCACTCAATAAGATCTCTCCATGAATTGGAATTCCATAGTCTTCCAGCACTAGTATATGTTCAGCTGTCAGTTCCCTAACAGTTGCTACTGGTAGGCCTCACATGGCCTTGCCTTGCACATGTGCAGCCAAGCACTTAGCCATAGTCCTGAAGATAATCTCCCCCACACACCTCTGAAATTCCCCTCTTCACAGCTGTCATTTGGGGTATACGGATCCACAAATTACGATCACCTCCACAGCCCAAACTCAGATCTTTGCTTCTTCTACCTAGAAATACTGCTGCTCCCCACTTGGGCCCACCTCCCTGCACCTCAAATCAGAAGTCATTCCCAATTCAGAAAGGCAAGGCACACACAAAGGTCACCTGTTGATTCTGTCTTTTATATATCTCTTGAATCAGTCCACTTTGCCTCCTCTTCTCTGCCAACCCACTAATTCATTTCCTCCAATTGCCTCCTAACTGCTTTACCTACATACATTATTTGTGTGCCACCCTCTCCTCCATTCTGTACATAGTGCCTATAATGAGATTCTAAAAATGCAAGTGATCATGTCATTTTCCTGCATAAATATATAAAACAAACAAAAACTTCAGTGGCTTCCCATTACTCTGAGAATAAAGACCAAATGCTTAATGAGGCCTCTGAGATCTGGATCCTATCTCTCTACAATGCAGCCATGTTGGATTTCCTTTCAGTATTTCAAAATCAATTCAGTGCTGTTCCCTCTGCCTAAAACACTTTCCCCTCTACTCTTTGCTTAGCCAACTCCTCCTTGTTTTTCTTGCTTTGGCTTTGATATTGTCAAAACCCATTATGACCCCCAAAATAGGTCAAGTAATCCCCTGTTGAAAGCTCCTATAGCATCCTGTACTACTTCTGCATAAACTCAGGGCAGTGACGGTCTCCTCTGCTCTATCATAGGTTCCACGAGGGCTGGAACTATGAACTATGGCTATCTTATTCCGCTTTATATCTCCAGTCCGTAGCACAATGTTTGACACATGGTTGGATATTAATATTTAGTGAATGATCAACTCACAGAAAGAATGAATGAATGTAAGATGATTGAAGAGAGAATTGATGACATGATAGAGGACTGTAAAACAAAACTCTAATCCTCACTTAGATCTGAAATCTAAGGAAATTCTCCCTTGGGAGGAGGATTAGCAATTAACATGGGGAACATTCTTTTTGAGGGCACCATGCGTGGTTCTTTTATTATTATTTATTTTTTCATTTACTTGGGTTTCTCTGCCTGGAAGAACTAGGCTCAGGAATTTGGTATACTCAAAACATACCAGTAAAATGCAGAAGAAAGATAATCTGTATCTCCATTTTTCAGATGAGGAAATTGATGTTCAAAGATCAAAATTACTGTTTGTGATCTCAAAGCAATTTGGGGACCTGTAAATTATAATGAAGCCATGCTTTCTCTGTTTGACACTGAGGAATTGCCACTCTTCCAAAAATGTTTTTATGATTAGGTAAGCCCCCTGGTTAAACAGTCTGATACTAAAAATTAATCATTCCAAATCCTAAAAATGTTCCCAACTGAATGTCAGCATGATGCAGTAATCCCTCCTTCCTGAGGTAATGACATTGTTCTCAAAATAGAGATTTTGCCTCGTATAAAATAGATCATAACTAAGGTGGAATAAATTATGAAAACAAAACTTTTCATACACCAGTCTCCCAAGTTATCTGTATCATGGAAGTTCAATTCTCCCTAAATTTGTAATTCTCTTTTCTTTGGCCACAGGTCTTCCAACATAGCTTCCTAGCAGAGTCATGCACTTCCCTTTAAACATTATGTTCTAGTTATATGACTAACACTGACAAATTTGTCTCTAATAAGAGTCTTCCTCACTGACTGAACAGCCTGTCACCACTTCCCCTAAATGCAGGGTGGTTCTAAGTGAATGATCTAGTGACATTCCTCCTTGGTGTCTGGGCGTGACCTCACAATCTAGCCAAATAAGTTTTAGAGAGTCCAGTAAACTCTATGGGCTGAACAAGGCTGATTTCATTATTTTGCTTCAATTCCAGTCATCTTATTATTGAGACTCTTGGTCATCTCAAGGAAAAACTGACAGAATTTACTCAAAATGTTTGCACAATGTAGCCTACTTCTATGGTAACAGAAAGTAAACTACTGAAAAAACAAATTTTTCAGTGGAAGAATCATGATAAATACATGACTAAGAAAGGTCTCTATTCAAATTGTACCTCGCATCTGGCCAATTACTTGAAAAAAATACCTAAAATATGTTTGAATCAGCTCTCTAATGCTCAAAACTTAAATTGCTTGTGGGTATAATATTTTGTGCAGCTTACTTTTTTTCTTTTACATTCTCAACACAGTAAAATGCTATAAGAACTGAGGTTAAACTTAATAAAGTCATCACTATGTTTTACTTCTCAATATATAATTTTTATAGAAAATGTATTATATGTCTAATCACTTTAAAGGGAATGATAGAAAGGGGTATATAAATTTAGTAATTGAGAGTTTAACAAATAATTGGAAAGATAAGACTAACATAAACAACAATTGTGTATGCAGTGATAAACAGCAATCTGTAATCAAGTACTAGTATAGTATAGTAGCCAGAGTTAGTGAGGATGTTAAAACATTGTTTCCGAGAAGGTAAATTGACAAAATCTTTTTATTTTTATTTTTTTAGGAAATTGAGAATATCCATTAAATTTTCTATCATTATTTTTCTTTTCCAAAATGCAGATATAAAATCTGGATGCAAGTTTTACAACCAGGGCTACCTTTGATACGGGAGAGCCACCCTCCCACACACCCCCACCTCCCCACGTCCATAGAAATTTTAAGTCTTCTTTTCTCTAGTTTCTTAGCTCCCTAGTTCCTAATCTTAATCACCTTTCAAATCAATTTTTTAATCTTAAACAGAAGGTTGTTACTAGCCTAAATCATAGGAAGTCCCCTGCCCTCTGCTCCAGGCCGTTCCAGGCCCACCTCCTGGGTGAACAAGGCCACCTGAATGACCAGTTAAACCAGAGAAAAAGGCCACAGGCTCCATCACATAGCCACCTTGAGCTGATGGCTTTGGGTCCTGTTTCTTGGGCCAACACTTTTAACCCTGTTGCACCAAAATCTATCTCTCCTCATTTAGGAGCCGATGGAATACAAATGGTGCCCCAACAAGACTTCCAGTATGTCCCATTCAAAGAGGTCAACATGGCCTCCCGGGTGGATCCCAAGACCGCTTCCCTGCATCTAAGATGAGATAGGGTGAGAGTTCCATGAATCCCCGATAGGCAGGGACAACAGCCACATTCAGCAGGAAGCAGACACAGAAAAAAAGATCTCCTGTCCCTCAACTTCCCATAGAGATTTATGGGGATCACGTCTCTCAAGGAGGACATAAGGCAAGCAGTTAGAGATAGGAATAGGGTCTCCAAACATTCCTGCACATTTGACACAGCCTCCCAGAAGACCTCCCCTCCATGCCCCAATTTTTTCCTTATTTACTATAACCATCAATCAATATGAAGAAACTAAAGCACACAAAATACCTAACTAGATCAGACTGGTCACTCTCACCTGCGCAGTAAAGTCCTCAACGACTTTCATTTCACCTGGGCCTCATTATAATATCATACAAATGACCGGAAGTTCATTAATATCATAGCAAACTGATTTCTGGGAAGGAATATGTGCAGCTTAAAAAGATGAGGTAATAGTTTCCTGTCAATCATAGGTGCCAATCAAGTGGCCTTACACCTAGAGAGGAGTAGACCATTCTAAAAGAGAAAAAAATAAAAACTCCAACTCCTCGCCAGTCGGTGCCTTTTGAGCCACGCTTTTGCTCAGGCCTGCTCCTATCTCTTTGGAGTGTAGTTTCATTTCTAATAAACTGCTCTTTCACCACTGTATTTCTGTGTCTCATTCAATTCTTTGCTTGAGACGCCAAGAACCTGGACACCACGCCGAGAAGAGTCTGCTCTCTGCTAACACTTTTTGTTAGTTTTTTTTATGGAAAATTTTAAACATATACAAAAACAGGAAAATGCATCTTCATGTACACATCACCAAACCACACTAACAGTTTTATTTTCTTGGAATGCTCTTCCTCTAGATATTCACAAGACTCACTTCCTCATATCTTTCAAAATTTACCTCAAATACATACAAAGCCTTAATAAATAGTCAATAAATGAGTAAATATGTATTGCTATGAGGAGATGTCCATGATATATTACATTTAAGAAAAAAACAGAAAAATTACAACACAGTTTGGATAATATACCATCCTGGGTGGAAAAGGTGGATTGCGACAGAGGTTTAAGCACTCACTAAATATTCTACACTCCACTCTCCATATTTCCCAGCTTACTTGCAGTTGGGCAAAGTTAGGGTTACTAGTTATGGCCAATAAATTGTAATTGGAAGTGTAGTATGTCAGTAATGGACTGAGGCACTAAAAAATCCACATGTGATTTTATAGTCTCTTTTTACTGCTATAAATCAAGGGGTCATGTATTGTAGAAGATGACCACAACATGGTGGAGTCTCCAGTACCCTGAGTGACTGTATGGATAAAACACCCTATTAATCTGTGTACAACATGCAGCATTAGCAACAAATAAACTTTTGTTGTGTTAAGCCACTGAGATTTTACTGTCTGTTACTGCAACATAATCTACCCTATCCTAATACCTGTACAAAAACTAGCATTTATTAAGCACTTCCTATATGCCAAAAACTATGTTGAACACTTTACATATTCTTCTTAAACCCTTACCAAACCCTGAAAGCCAATACTATTACACTGAGATGAGGCAACTGAGGCAGTGTGAGGACAAATAATTTGTCCAAGACTGTCAGCTAAATGGAAAAGCTGGAAATGGAGCCTAGGAAGTCTGGAGTAAGATCAACCAAGCTATTAATAGGAGTTATTCCTGAGAGCAGGATTATGGGGATTGATCACTCTTTGTTCCGTATTTCTGCAATGTTACAAATTTTTAAATAATCACTCATTACCTTTGCAGTAAGTAATAAACACACAAATAGATAAACTACATGTTAGATACTGAAAGACTGTGAATTCACAGATGGAAGTCAAGTGGCCACTGGAGCTTGGTGTAATCAAGGAATGTCTAGAAATGACTCTCTACCGTCTATAGGCATACCTAGTTTTATAGGCAAATTCCAGCAAATAAAGTGAGTCATATTATATTTTAAAATTAAATTGAATTAGATTTCTGGAGGGAAAATACTCCAATATATTTTAACTTTTGGCAAGAAAGGAGTTAATAAAATGGCCATGACCATAGCAGGATGAATGTTGGAGTTCTAGGGATGTTTTGCAGGTTTTCCAGCTCTTAATAACACGCCTTAAAAGAAAAGCGATAGTAATAAAGCTCCTTATAGCTAAAAGTGGCTTTATTAAATGTATGTTTAAAATGTTCTATTCAAGGGGCTGGCCGAGTGGCTCAGTTGGTTAAGAGCTTGCTCAAGAGTGCGAGCTCTAAGCAACAGGGTCACTGGTTCGATCCCCGGCCCGAACTGAGCTGCCACTGAGCTGCCAACAGGTGGCAGGATGGCTCAGCTAAAAAAAAAAGTTCTATTCAGTCATATTTAAACAAAATATATGTGGTGTAATATATAATAATCAAGTGTACCTGTAGCTTTTCTGGCTGCTCAGAATCTGAATCCCCATTTTAGGAATTCAACAATGTAAAACTCTTGTCAGGAAGAAACTGAAAGGCTAAAATATTGGTTGTTCCGGATTCTGGGCAGACATGTCACCTCAGTATAGTACTATGATGGTGAGTATTATGGGATGGCAATCTAACAAACATATTCCCATAGCATGACCTTGGCTGTCTTTTTGGCTGCATAGACTCTCTTAGCCTTTATCATTTTCTGAGCCTTCCCATTGACTCTGTAAACTAACAAATCTTCCAGAGTTGGTTTCTTTTGCTTGGAAGCAAGAGCCTGACTACCAAACAGCTGTATAATTTGAAAGTACAACATCTAAGAGAAAATGAGCCACGTTTGAAGGACTAAACAACAAGACCTACATCTATAATATGATAATACCATAAAAGCACTTTGTCTAGATTAGAGGTATTTTCCATACCATTACATTTTTCCCAAGTTTGATCTTTTGCTTCCTTCCTGGGAATTTCTGTCATATCTGATTATTTCCTAACTTCACACATAAATCTTCCTATCCTTAACCCCCATCTTTCTTTTATAATACCACATTTAAAAAAAAAGTGTCATTATGTAAATTTATCTACTCAACGGCAGAAATGCTTTGTATTTGTGGCTTAATGTTATAGAGAACAAATTATTGAACTATTTTATTAGCTTAATTTCAAAAGTCTGTAAAACAAAATATATCTTCATCTATAAGAAAATTTAAATTACCTGAGTTTCATTTGCATTATGTAAACAATAATGCCCAACTTATTTTACAATATTCATATAAGAATAAAATAATTTATGAACATGTTTACATAGTTATTTTAAGGTATGTTCCATATTAAGTACTTCAAATCTTAAGACACATTTACAATGCATCATTAGTTTACATACCACTAAAAAGAAACAATGTAGCCAATTAAAAACTATAATACAAAGGGCTGGCCGAGTGGCTCAGTTGGTTAAGAGCTCGCTCAAGAGTTTGAGCTCTGAGCAACAGCGGTTTGAGTCCAGCCCGAGCTGAGCAGCCACTGAGCTGCCAACAGGTAGCAGGATGGCTCAGCTAAAAAAAAAAAAACAAAACAAAACAAAAACTATAATACATGCTTCCATTTCACTTGGAACTTTGATTTAATACCTAATAAAAGAGCCCTTTATACTTAATTAGACATGGATTATTATACCTACTTCTTGTGCAAATATTAAGTGGAAAATATGAATGAAATAAATTGGTTAAGGTATTCTGAAAACTTCTCATTGAGTCCAATGTTCCTGAATCATTTCTGGAATCAATCACTGATATCCATGTATTTCCACATAACATCAATATCCATAACATCAAAAATGTTGGCGATATAACATTTCTTGTAAGAATCCATAAAATGTATTTCTGGTTGAAGATGACAATGTAAGAGGCTCCTGAACTCACCTCCTTCCACAGACACACAAAATCTACAGCTACGTAAGGAATAATTCCCTCTTAAAGAAACCCAGAAACTAGCTGAGCAAATCTTACACAGCAGCAAATGAGAAAAAACCCACATCAAAATGGGTAGGAGAAGCTAAGACACAAACACCATAAACCTCACACCTGGGAGGCAACTCACAATTCCCAGCTTCTCCCTGAGGAGCAAAGGGTACCTCATAGCTGTCACCACAACTTTAAGATGTCGACCTGTGAAATGGGCTCCCAAAACATCTAGCTTTGAAAGATGTTTTCATCTACAAGACCCACAGGATATAGTGAGATAAAATACAGTTCTGAAAGGGCTCACAGGAACTCACCATGGCTAACCCCCCAGAGCCCAGTGCAGAGGCAGCAGATTGAAAGGCACTCAGTCTTTCCGTGAAAAAGGCTATTTGCTTACCTTAAAAGCTTTGGCTTGAGGGGTGAAGGAGTTTGTACAGATGTCTGGCACAACAGTCTTTGCAACTGCCACCCAGAGGATGCTCCTTGACTGACTGCTGGCTCTGGTGGCCAACAGGAGTAATGTTTGCAGGTCCCACAGATCTGCAATGAATAATGGAGAAATAATTCTTAACTATCTATCCTTCCAGAGCATAGCACAGAGGTAGCAGACTGACCCAGTCTTCCTGTGAAAGAGGTTATTAGTTTATCTTAATAGCTGCGGCCTGAGGGGCAGGCTTCTAATTTAACACACATCTAAGGATCTACTGAATCCTCTCTAGAAATGGGTAGGCTGGCAGGCATCATCTTTGTGTTCTATCCTGCTCCAGGTCACTGGTGTCTCCAAGAAAGGAGCATGTGGACAACAGCAAAAGAAGAAACAGTTCTTAACTGACTAGCCTCCCCAGGGCTCAGTGCAGAGGGAGCAGACAGAAATGCCCATCACAAAGTCTTCCCCTAAAAGAGGTTTACTGGCACATTTTAAAAGATGCTCTCTGAGGATTTGGCTTCCAATCAGCCGTATCTGGGTGCTGACTGAAATCTTTCTCTTTAGGACACTGACAGGTGTCAACCGTCAGCTACTGGGAGCCACTAAGAACAAAAAAAAAAAGAGGCTGCTTGGACAATCACAAAGGTTTGAGAAACAACGTAGAATTAGGAGAGATTTGAACTATAAGTCTCATCTCCTACATGAGACTATTCTTTCAAGACAGAGAGGTGGCTATCTAACACATCTATCTATCTAACACATAGATACCAACACAGAGAGTCAAAGAAGATGAAGAAGCAAAGGAATATGTTCCAAATGAAAGGACAAGATGAAACCTCAGAAAAAGAACTTAATAAAACAGATATAAGTGATTTGCCTGATAAAAAGTTTAAAAGAATGGTCATAAAAACACTCACTGAGGTCAGGAGAACAATGCATGAACAAAGTGAGAATTTCAACAGAGACAGAAAATATAAGAAAGCACCAAACAGAATCAGAGAGCTGAACAATTCAAAAAGTAAACTGAAAAATTCAGAAGAAGGGTTCAACGTAAGACTAGATAGAGCAGAAGAAAAGATCAGTGACTTGAAGATAGGCAGTGGAGTTCATCCAATTAGAGGAGCAAAAAGAAAAAAGAATGAAAATGAGTCAAGATAGCTTAAGGGCCTTATGGGACAACGTCATATAGACCAACATTCACATTATAGGAATTCCATAAGAAGAAGAAAGAGAGAAAGGGGACAAAAAAATTATTTAAAGAAATAATGACTGAAAATTTCCCTAACCTAGAAAGGAAACAGACATTCAGATCTAGGAATACCAGAAAGTTCCAAATAAGATGAATCTAAAGAGATTCACCCCAAACCACACTGTAATTAACTTGTCAGAAGTTAAAGACAAATAGAGAATCTTAAAAACAGCAAGAGAAAAACAACTTGTTACGTACAAGGGAACCCTTATAAGACTCTAAGCAGATTTTTCAGCAGAAACTTTGCAGTTCAATGGGAGTGACATAATATATTCAATGTGCTAAAAGAAAAAACTGCCAATCAAGAATACTCTACCCAGCAAAGTTGTCCTTCAGAATTGAAGGAGAGATAGTTTTCCAGACAAGCAAAAGCTGAA
Source organism: Hipposideros armiger (assembly GCF_001890085.2). Classification (NCBI taxonomy): domain Eukaryota; kingdom Metazoa; phylum Chordata; class Mammalia; order Chiroptera; family Hipposideridae; genus Hipposideros; species Hipposideros armiger. Next base: position 8,110,880 of record NW_017731355.1, read on the forward strand.
GAAATTCAGCACCATTAGACCGGCCTTCTGAGAAATGTTAAAGGTATTTCTTTAAGCTGATACGAATTAGTTACAGGAAAACATATGCAAGTAGAAATCTCATGGGTAAAGGTAAATATACAGTTAAATTCAGAATAATCTAATGTAATGGTAGTGGTTAATCGTAAGTCTAGCTATGAAGTTTAAAAGACAAAAGTACTAAAAACTATAACTACAATAATTTGTTAATAGATGCGCAAGGGAAAAGATATACATTGTGACATCAGAAACAAAATGTTGGGGGGAGAGTAAAAATGTAGAGATTTAGAATGCTTTCAAACTTAAATTGTTAACAACTTAAAATAGATTGTGGGCTGGCCGAGTGGCTCTTTGGTTAAGAGTTGACTTGGGAGCATGAGCTCTGAGCAGCAGGGCTGCCGGTTCGGATCCCACATGGGCCAGTGACACTGCCCTCTACAGCTAACAGTGTGAACAACAGCTCGACCTGGAGCTGGGCTGCCATCAGCCGCCGTGAGCAGCCATCCAATGGCCAGTGACCAATCTACCTCAGCTGGGAAGAGCACAATGATCACAATACCAACATGGGCCTGTGAAGCGACGTCCTCCACAACTAGACTGAAGAAAAAAAGGACAGCAACTTGTCTGTTCCCCTTCCCCAATTCCCCAATACTGTTACCTCCCCCAATTCCCCAATAAAAAAAAATCTTAAAAAATATATATACTGTTATAAATATGGGATGTTTTATGTAAGCCTTATGCTACCCACAAAGCAAAAACCCATAATAGATACACAAAAGATAAAGAAAAAGGAATCTAAGAATATCACTACATAAAATCATTCAATCACAAAGGAAGAAATCAAAACAAAAAAGGAACAAAGAAATTACAAAACAGCCAGATAACAATGAACAAAATGGCAATAAGTACATACATATTAATAATTACTTTAAATGTAAATAGACTATGTTCTCCAATCAAAAAACATAGAGTGGCTGTATGGATAATAAAACTAGACCCATCTATATGCTGCATACAAGAGATTAACTTCAGATGTAAAGACACATACAGACTGAAAGTGAAGGAATGGAAAAAGATATTCCATGCAAATGAAACCAAAAGAAAGCTGGAGTAGCTATACTTACATCAAACAAAATAGACTTTAAGACAAAACTGTAATAAATGACAAAGGTCATTATATAATAATAAAGGTGTCAATCCAACAAGAGGATATAACACTTGTAAATATTTATGCACCCATCATAGGAGCATCTAAATATATAAAGCAAATATTAACAGACATAAAGAGGAGACAGACAGTAATTAATAAAATAATAGTAGGGGACTTTAATAGCCCACTTTCATCAATGGGTAGATAATCCCGATGGAAAGTCAATAAAGAAACATTGGACTTAAACAGGTTGACCAGGCATTTACAGAACATTCACAGGACATTCTTTCCAAAAGCAGAATACACATTCTTCTCAAGCACACATGGAACAGCCTCTAAGATAGATAATATACTGGGCTACAAAACAAGTCTCAATAAATTTAAATCATATAAAGCATTTTTTGGGGACCACAATAGTATGAAATTAAAAAATCAATTACAAAAACAAAACTGGAAAATTCATAAATGTATAAAGATTAAATAATATGCTACTGAACAACCAGTGGGGTGAAAGAAGAAATCAAAAGAGAAATTAAAAAATACCTTGAGACAAATAAACATGAAAATACAATATACCAAAATTTATGGGATGTAGCAAAAGCAGTTCGAAGAGGGAAGTCCACAGTGACAAAAGCCAACAATAAGAAATAAGAAAGATCTCAAATAAACAACGTAAGGAACTAGAAGAACAAACTAAACCCAAAGTAAGTAGAAGAAAGGAAATGACAAAGGTCCAAGTGGAAATACGTGAAACAGAAACTAAAAAGACAATAGAAAAGACAAACAAAATTCATAAACATTTAGCTAAGATTCACCAAAGGAAAAAAAAGAGGACTCAAATAAAATCAGAAATGAAAGAGGAAACATTACAACTGATACTACAGAAATATAAAAAACCATAAGTGACTACTATGAACAATTATACACGAACAAATTGGACAACCTAGAAGAAATGGATAAATTCCTAGAAACATACAACCTACTATGACTGAATCATGAATAGAAAAGCTGAACACACTGACTGAATCAATAAGATTGAATCAATAATTAAATAATCAAAAAACTCCCAATATCCAAAATATACAAAGAACTCTTACAACTCAATATCAAAAATCCAAACAATCTGATTAAAAAATGGGCAGAGGATCTAAATAGACATTTCCTAAAACAGACATACAGATGGCTAACAGGTACATAAAAAGGTGCTCAACGTCACTAATCATCAGGGAAATGCAAATCAAAACCACAATGAGATACCACCTCATACCTGTTAAAATGGCTATTATCATTAACAAGACAAAAAATAACAAATGTTGGCAAGGATGTGGAGAATAGGGGACACTTGTGCCCTGTTGGTGGTAATGTAAATTGGTGCATCCACTATAGAAAACAGTATGGCGTTTCCTCCAAAAAATAAAAACAGAACTACCATATGATCCAGCAATTCCACTTCTGGGTATTTATCTGAAGGAAGTGAAAACACTATCTAGAAAAGACATCTGCACCCCTATGTTCATTGCAGCTTTATTTACAATAGCCAAGACATGGAAACAACCAAAGTGTCAATCAACAGGTAAATGGATATATATGGTCTATATAATGGAATATTAGTCAGCCATAAAAAGGAAAAAAATCCTGTGATTTGCAACAACATGGATGAAATTTGAGGGCATTATGCCAAGTGAAATAAGACAGAGAAAGACAATACTGTATGATCTCACTTATATGTGGAATCTTTAAAAAAAAACCTCAGATACAGAAAACATATTGGAGGTTTCCAGAGGTGGGGATGGTAGGTGAGTGAAATTGGTAAAGGCAGTCAAAAGGTACAAACTTCCAGTCAATAAGATAAGTCCTGGGGTATAACATACAGCATGGTGACTATAGTTAATACTACTGTATTATATATTTGAAAGTTGCTGAGAGTAGATCTTAAAAATTCTCACCACAAGAGAAAAACAAATTTGTAACTGTGCAGTGATGGATTTTAACTAAACATATTGTGGTAAACACTTTGCAAGAAATACATATATTGAATCATTATGTTGTACACCTAAAACTAATACAATGTTATATGTCAATTATATCGCCATTTAAAAAATTCCATAAAATAAAAATCATTAGAGGACACATCAATGATTCTATTAAAGTGGTAGTTGAGATTGTCACCAGGCTACATTAGCCTCCTCATTGCAAGTAAACCAACAGGTAAAGAGGGGAACCATTGTACTGGCTGGAGTGACTGAATTTGACTATTAAGGAGAAACTAGTTTCCTATGGCACAAAGTGGGTAAGAAGGAGAATGCTTGGAATGCAGGAGATCTTTTAGGGTACCTCCTAGAACCCCTGTGTTCTGTGATAAATCTTATAATTGTTTCACTCTTACTAAATTATAAGGATTCTGTTGCTGAGGAAAAACTCATTGCAAACACAGGGCCAGAAGTCTGATAAGAAAACAAGGCTATATATTTCTTAAGATTAGTGGTGTTTATTTTTATGTCATATATTCTTTTGTATGTGTAAAAACAAGGATGGATACAGAGACGTGGATGCCATCTGCCTCTCCCATGTTTTAAGTTGTGAAAATGCATGAATCAGTAAAGAGTTAACTGAAATTTAAATCTCACAAGCAAAAATATAATTTCTGCTAGACTATATATGGCGTTAATTCTTTCAACAATATTGTTTAAAATATTTTGCAAATTCAACAAGTTGAACTTTATGCCACAAGGCAAGAAAGGGGAGCTACGAAACTTTGGTAAATTACTTAACATCTCTGAACCTGTTTCCTAATCAGTAAAATGGGTACACGTGCTACTAGGTAAAAGTGCTTTGGTAATGGGAGCTCAGAGAAAAGGCTTTTTTTTTTTTTTTTACCTAACCCAGGATTTCTCAACCTCAGCAGTACTGACATTTCAGGGCAGGTAGTTATTTGTTGTGAAGCGCTGTCCTGTGTATTGTAAAACGTTTATGAGCATACCTGGTCTTCAGCTACCTACCTATAATCCTCTATCACCTGGAGAGATGCCAGAAACACCTCTACCGGGGACACGAGGTTGAAAATGCTCCAGACGTTGCCAGTTGTCTCCGGGGAGGCGAAATCGGTGCAGTTGAGAACCAGTGTCCTAACCCCGTGTTGATCCAAATAGGATTTGCGGGAGAAATAAATAGAACAGCCTCGAAGGAGTAGAATGCAACCTCATGGAGGATGGATTTGTGACTGAGAAAACGGGATGAGGAGCTTCAGCTGCCAGGGAGTAGGCGAAATCCTAATTAATAGATTGACTTAAAGGGGCAACAAGGGGTAAATGAAGAAGGCTAGAAGCCGAGCCTTTGGTCTCTGAGAATCTGAAGTTCAGCTAGTCACCATTAACAGCGCTTAGCTGATTCCTAAGTAGAATTATTTCCCCTGAACTAACATACCGACGCCGTAGGGAAGGCTGCAGGGAGCAACGTCAGGATTCAGTACCCCCACCGCTGAGGGGTGGAGTTCCCGGGACGTCTTCGCTCCGCCTCGCGGGCTGACTTATAGCCTCAGGCCACGCCCCTCACGCCCCTACCACGCCCCCGGGAGGCGTCCCCGCTTTCGCTCTTCTGCCCCTCCGCCCGCCTGCGTGAGGCCTTGCGTAAGCGGGCGGGGGCGGGGTGGAGGCGTTGGCGCTGCCACGTCTTGGCTGCAGCGGCGGCGACGACTGTGGTGCTGAAGGTGGAGGTGGAGGAGGTGGGGTTGGCCCTGAGGCAGGATCCGGATCCAGTACTGTGTACCCGGGTGGGTGAGAGTCTGCCGGGCCGGGAGAGGAGCGCCGACTGCGGGGTCTCTACTGGTGAGGGGGGATGGGGGCCGGGGAGTGAGAGTGAGGCCGGGCCGGGGGTCCTGGGGACTGAGGTGGGCCTGCCTTGAGATTAATCAAACAGGTGTGACTGCTGCCCCCAGGCGAGGCGAGTTAGGCCCTGGGTGGGTAGCGGACGTGTCCCGCTCGGGGAGCAGGGTTATCCTTGCCGGCTGGGTGCACGAGGTTGTAGAGCGCGCTTCCGAGCAAGTTGAGCGGACATGCGCCTGGAGCTGAGGTTAGTGATAATGGCCAATGGTCCAGCCTTGCAAGGGTGTCCCTGGCAGGGCCGGAGCCGCGACGAGGGTCGAAACTAACTCTTAGCTCACCAGGCTGTGGCGTGGGGATCGAGACTGTTGCTCACAGTCTCTGCCGCCATCGTTTTTGAATGGGCATGAACGCCCCAGGCCTTTTCCCGGCTCCTTTCCGAGGCGCACCCCAGGGCGGTCGTGAGCCACTTGAGGACACAGTCCTGCTCGGAAGATCACCTCCTGCCCTAACCATACTAGATAGGGGCTTTCACTGCGGGAAGGAGGGACATCCTTTGTCTCTTTTCCCTGGGCTTCTACCCTTCGAAACACCGAGTACTGTGATTTCTGCTGTATAGGAGATAACGATTATGTAAACCGAACTTAAATTTCGTACAAAATTGAACAGGAGATTATGGGGTTAGTTTTAAGATACCCACTCATCAACAAATCCAGGACTGGATCTCAAGAAATCAGATCAGTTCTTTTTAGGCAGGATTCGCTGACCTTTTTTAGCATAGGGGACAGTGCTACCTGCCTGACACAATGATGTAAAGATTAGTGTCGATTGAAGATGGTATTTCCAAGATGGGAGAACAGGATAGCAGCATTCTAGTCCAGTTCACTAATTTGTGTGTTAGCCTTGGGGTAAATTCCGGAAACCACCAGCGTCAGTGTCCACGTCCAGAGAGAGTAATGCGTAGATTATAAAGATCAAATAAACTACCAGGAAATACTTCTTAAAATTTTCAAGTGAAGTGTAATTGCACAATTTATTAATATGGCCAGGCCTATTGAACTCATCAGCAAATTGAGTGTTCTTTAGATTAAAATTTTAGTCAAATTATTGAAATTGTTATAAAATATATGTAGGTGAACCCTAGTCCCAATCAGCATAAGTCTCCCTTTTGCCCATTCACCAGGTACTGAAGTAATGTAGTGATGTCTTGACATATATGAATTTATATTTGGCTTTATATGATGTTTTTTAAATCTTTATATCAACTCAAAAATTTCATTTCGAGTGTCTATTACTTGTTGCTCTCATTTGCTTGCTTCTAGCAGCAGCTCCTCCCCATTTGTATTGTAGTCGGCTATAGAGGCTGGGAAAGCAAATTGTTAGAAGTGTGTCCAAAGAATAGTCAACTGAATGAAAACCTGATGTGATCCTAGTAAAAATAAATTTAGTTTATGGTTTTTGTGATAACACTTGTGGCAGTTTGCAAATCTTTTTTCTTCTGGATTTTCTGAAATGTGACCCCCATATAAGTCTTATACCATTTGTTATTCATTCACTAGGCATTTATTGAGCTAAGGTTAGGCATATATGGGCCTTGTAAATGCATACTGATTTAACAGTCAACCAGGAGCGGTTCTTGAGACATATGGGTTTACTTTTTAAAATTAATCTAAAATATTTAAAATAAGACCCCAGTGATAATGATGAAATTCAGCTTCAAACAGCTATGCAGTTATGTTTGCTGAAATTTCCTAGTTTTGCAGTACCTGGGGGCACCTTAAGATGCTAAAATATTATTTCTTTTGTAAATCAAATAAATTTACCTATTTTTTTTCTAAAATTTTTGAAAATTTGGTGTCAAATCACATCTTACTTTAGTTTTATCAGCATGTTAATCGGACACCAGCAGAATTTTACTGTATGGGGACCAAGTAAGATAAAAGAAGGTAACCTTAAGTATGGCTCTGTTTTTATAAAATAGCTCATAAAACATTTTAATATTAATTTCTGATTGCCTGATTAACAGACTCTATCCAGAATGCTTTGTTTAATGTATTTTGACTAGTTTGAAATTCATATTTTCAAAATATAGGTTCCAAGAGCTGCTTTTGATGTCTTTAACTCTTGTACAATAAAGTAGGGAATTCATTTTCACTAGTGTATCTTTAGTACTAAGTACAGTCTGCAGGCATGCAGGAATGGCTGCATAATTTGTGGTAACCCATGCAAGATGAAAATGCAGGGCTTTCTGTCAAAAAATTATTAAAAATTTCAAGACAGGGCAGCAGAGAATTAAACCAAGAGTGGGGCCCTGTGTAACCACACAGGTCTGGTGCCCATGCGGCTGGCCCTGTTGCCTGTTTTTGAATCCTAACTCTACCTAATATTGGCTGTTATATTGAGCAAGTTGCTGTGCCTGCTTCCTGGTCTGCAAAATGGGGATAATAATGATACATCTTTCATTGTATTTTTAAGAGTTAACAAATATAAAGCGCTCAGTAAATGTTAGCCAGTATCATTTATTTTTATGATCATTCATGGAATAGGACCATCTGGTTGAAAAAATGCACAGGAAAATATTAATATTTAGTGTTTAAAATTCATTAGTTAAAAGGCTTCATAATCCTAATTCTTCTTCGCTATACTTCTCCCCTCTCTCTCAGAAATTATTAACCCTATTTTGCATGTTTTCTAAGCTACATTTTATTGTAAACTCAGGCAACTTTATAGGAAAAAGGAAGCTAGTTAACTTGAAATTGTCTTAATGTTCATCTAAATTCCCTTCTGAGCTTTCTTCATGGTTGCAATTGTATGTTAAATAGCATGAACATCAAAATGTTTAAATGGTGTGTTGTCTTGAGGAACTTAAATTCTTAAAACTTTCTGGCTTTTGCATTTAATGTACACATTTTATTCTATTGATAAATATTTAGCCTGTTTGTTTGCATACCTGAAAAACAATAACACTGTTACCCATCTTTCATGTGAGAGTACACACAAAACCCTCAGGGGCCCAGTTATCAGGGACAATCACTAAAATCATGCAGTAAAATTAACTTGTAAAAAATCTGTTTCAAATGGACTGTGAGCTTGTTAAATTTGATATGAATGATTCAATCATCAAAATTTATTTCCTTCCCTTACTATTCTTAGAGCCAGGTACAGTGTTTAGAGTATAACATGATCTGAGCACTTTTTAAGGGGGGGAAAAAGAAAAAAAACCTCTCCTTATTCTACAAAATAAACTATGATTTTAAAAATTTCTTCTTTCCTATCCAACAATGCTGACTTTTAGTTAGCATTAACATAAACATAATAAACAACCTGTCATTGTTTTTGTAGCCCCTGTACCCAGCACAGTGCCTGACTCATTAATTTACAGGTGAAAAAAATTAAAAAGAATTTATCAACATGAATTTGAATTATTTGCTTACTCAAGGATATCTTTCTTGTTGAGCACTTGCAATCTGTCATGCACCGTCAGGTGCCTGTATACAGTAATCCATTTTATCCTTCCAGTAATTTCCTCTCCATTTTACAAACGAGGGAACGGATTCTCAGAGTTTACCTTAGCCATGATCACACAGCTGGCATTCAAACACCAGGTCTGATTCCAGAACTCATGCTCTGTCCATGCCTGTGTTTAAATCCTGGCTCCACTAATTTTGTGACCTTGGGCAAGTTACTTAGCATGTCTGCCTGCATTTCCTCATCTGTTAAATGCAGATAATAATCATCCCTACCCTGTAGAAGTGTTGAAGTGAGTTAGTGTGTAAGTTCTTTGAACAATGCCTGGAACATAAGTGCTGAACAATGTTAACTTCTGTTACACCACACTAGCTTCCCAGAGCCTCTGTTACGCTGCAGCATTACCTGTATAGCTGCATCGGGTTACACAGGAAGAAATTTAATCAATCTTTAAGGAAAAGTTAAGAAGAGTTGCCCTTAAGCGTACTGTGACTTATGAAATAGGGAACATCTGAAAATTACTGGGGAAACGCTTCTGTCATTAAATGGATTTAATTTTTCCTGTATTTCTTTGTTTTATGGTAGTATATTATGGATGTATATCTTTAAATTCTTTTTTCAAAGACATGCTAGAGGCAGGTATCAAATAGAATACTTTCTTTAACTGGGTATAGGATAGAAATGAAAGTTGGGGTTTGCTGTACAGTCTCCCTAATTGTTAGGAAGACCCTGTTTCTTCTAGGAACTCTTGTGTTCCACTGAAGGGCTCCCTCCTGTTTTTATGTTTTATATAATTTATTTTTCATCCCTTCTATCTTTATATCTATTATTTAGTCTCAGTTTTATTAGACCACACCAAGTAAGAACCTTCCTATTTCTGAATGTTCAAAAGAGATGAAAATATCATAATTGAACATTCTTTACTAGCATGAAAAACACTGGCTGTTCTTAAGCTGCTTAAGTGCAGCTGAGAAACTTATGTTATAGATGTTTAGAAAGCCTGTTGTGAAAACAAATCCAGCAGATGTTCTTAGTGTGAATTTATCATAGCTGAGACCAACTATTACAATGAACGCAGAGAGTAATTAATTTAAGTCAGTTTATCATAAGTTATTTTCAGTTCATGGTTCATATATAAAACCAAGTTCTATGTCCAATAAGTCTTCCTTAGTGGCAACTTAGACCAAAAATTTTATTATTTGTTTTTTAGCCTAATAATAAAATCCAACAATGAAAAAAATATAAGAGCCCATGAAAACTCAGCTATTCACAGCATTCCCATAGGTAAAAATGTTTGAAAAGACGTGCATAAAGTGGGCTTTTAAAGTTTAAAACTTTTAGTCACTTGTTTACTCTTTGATAATAATCATGCATTTTCTGTGTATCTGTAGTTGTGGCATTTAATGTTACAGATTCAGGAAGCTCAATTAAAATATCTTGCATAACTGTTAAAGAATTTTTCTAATTGCATTCATTTTTATTAAGAAATTAACTTTCTTGCCAATCATAGTAACTTTACTTCTGTTAAATAAAGTGGATTAACATTTAAAATTTTATTTTAGACCTTACTGCAAAGATGAAACCTGATGAAACTCCTATGTTTGACCCAAGTCTACTCAAAGAAGTGGACTGGAGCCAGAATACAGCTACATTTTCTCCAGCCATTTCCCCAACACATCCTGGAGAAGGTTTGGTTTTGAGGCCTCTTTGTACTGCTGACTTAAATAGAGGTGTGGACTTACTTAATTTACAAATTCTGGTTAGAATTGTAGTTAGTATTTTATTTTCTCCACAAACATGATAATGGCGATAATTTAAAAAAAAATACTGACTTTGAATTATATTTTGTATTTAATTTTTAAAGTGACTGAGACCCTCAATTTCAGTGTTTGTGTGTCATGGCTAAGACCAGATATTATTGTTAAATATTTCAAATGACTTAAGAACAGTACTGCTCCTTCCTGTAAGAAGCCAAAAGACTTCTCATAAAGGTGAAATGATCATGTATAGTGACACATAAGGAAGAATCTTCTCTAAGAAGCTGGATGGGGAATGAAGGTGGAGATAATTGGCCTTGGATAAGATGCAAAAATTTTTGTCTACCTATTAATTTTTTTTTTTTTTTTTTTTCTGAGCCATCCCGCCACCTGTTGGCAGCTCACGGCTGCTCAGCTCGGGCTGACTCGAACCGCTGTTGCTCAGAGCTCAAACTCTTGAGCGAGCTCTTAACCAACTGAGCCACTCAGCCGGCCCTTAAATTTTTTTTTTTAATTGGGGAATTGGAGGACAGGAACAGTGTTGGGGAATTGGGGAAGGGGACCAGCCAAGTTGTTGTTCTTCAATCTTAATTGTGGAGGGCGCTAGTCGCCATCTGGCTGCCCATTGGCAGCGTGTGGCCTTCAAGCTCAAGGTGCTGTGTTCAATCTTAGTTGCGGGTGGGCATAGCCCACCACTGAATAGGCAGTCTTGTTGTTAGGAGCACCTGCTCTCACCAGCTGAGCCATCCTGCACCTGTTGGCAGCTCAGCGGCAGCTCAGCTCGGGCCCAGGGTCACTGGCCCATGTGGGAATCGAACTGGTGGCCCTGTTGCTCAGAGCTCACGCTCTTAAGCTAACTCTTAACCAATTGAGCCACTCGGCTGACCCTAATTTTTTTTTTAATATCTAAATTCTCCAAAATGATTGCCTTAAGTTTTGGTAATAAAAAATCAACTTTTTACAGTTTTCTATTTGTTACAAAATCTGAAGAAAATAATTTTGGTCAAATTAATCATTGAGTTTGTAGAAATTAAGATTATCAAAGTTCTAAAATGTGCTGTTCACATTAAGATAACATTACTGAAATTAATCAGGAACCTTTAAAAATTGTAGTCTCAACAATTATATTTTGTATAGTATTATATTTGGTCATTGAGAATCTTGCATTTTTAAGTAAAATCAAAGTACATAGTTGGGAAAATTAGGCATTCCTTCCATTGAATTTAATGCAAATTACATGGAAAAATATACATGCTGGTTCTGTAAATATTAAGGTTGGCACTATTCTAAAAATATTATGTAGGCAAAAATATTAGTAAAACCTATTCTTTGTTTTATGTAATGATTATAGAAAGAATAATGGGTTTCAGTTTAATCTTTTCAAATAATAATTTTAAAATGATTCATTAGATAATTTTGAAAAAATAATTGCCCATAATCGCACCCACTTATTTCACATATTGCTTCATTTGATATATCTTTCATTTGCTCTTCTCATGACTTGAAATCTGTTTTTGCAAAACTAGGTTTTTTTAAGGTACTAAGTCAGCTGACAGAGACTGGAGTTGTCAACCCTGAACAATTTATGAGTAAGTACTACAGCGTCTTTTTCCTGAATGAAAAGAAATAAAGGGAAACATGATTTTATTTTTGTTTAGAGCTGTGTTCAATATAGAATACATGTGTTTTTGTTCAAATAGCTGGAAATTATTCAAATGATAAATTAGCTATTTTTTGTCTCTTTAAAAAAATTTTTTTTCAATTATAGTTGACATTCAATATTATATTAATTTCAGGTGTACAGATTAGTGGTTAGACATTTATATAACTTACAAAGTGATCCCTGACACCATGTATAGTTATTACAATATTATTGACTATATTCCCTAAACTGTTCTTTACATCCTCCTGGTGACTGTTTTGTAACTGCCAATTTGTACTTCTTAATCCCTCTCCTTTCTCACCCAGCTCCCCAAGTCCCCTCCCAGCTTACAACCATCTGTTTGTTCTCTGTATTTATGAGTTTGTACATTTTGCTTGTTCATTTATTTTGTTTTTTAGATTACACATATAAGTGAAATCTTACGGTATTCATCTTTCTCTGTCTGACTTATTTCACTTAGCATAATACCCTCTGGGGCTATCCATGTTATAACAAAGGTAAAATTTCATTTTTTATGTCCAAGTAATATTCCATTGTATATATGTACCACATCTTCTTTATCCCCATGTCTTTTGATGGGCTCTTGGATCTTGTTTTCTTATCCATTCAGCTACCCTGTCTTTTGACTGGAACATTTAATCTATTTACATTTAAAATAATTATTGATAGGTATGTAGTTATTACAATTTTATTATTGATATTATTTTTTCTTCTTAAAAGAAGTCCCTTTAACATTTCTTCTAATACTGGTTTGTTGGTTATTAACTGCTTTAACTTTTTCTTGTCTGGGAAGCTCTTTATCTCTCCTTTGAATCTAAACTATAGACTTGCTGGGTAGAGTAATCTTGACTGTAGGTCCTTGCTTTTCATCATTTTGAATATTTTGTGCCAGCCCCTTCTTACCTGCAAAGTTTCTGTTGAGAAATCAGCTGACAGTTGTATGGGGGCTCCCTTGTAGGTAACTAACTGCTTTTCTCTTGCTGCTTTTAAGATTCTCTGTCTTTAATCTTTGGCATTTTAATTATGACATGTCTTGGTGTTGGCCTCTTTGGGTTCATCTTGTCTGGGACTCTACACTTCCTGGGCTTGTATGTCTATTTCCTTGACCGGGATAGGGAAGTTTTCCGTCATTATTTCTTCAAATATTTTTTCAATACCCTGCTCTCTTTCTTCTCTTTCTGGTACTCCTGTGATGTGAATGTTGTTACAATTGATGTTGTTCCAGAGGCCCCTTAAACTATCCTTTTTTTTTTTTTCCACTTTTTCTTTTTGGTGTTCTGATTGGGTGTTTTCTACTACCTTGTCTTCCAAATCACTGATTCAGTCCTCTGCTTCATCTAATCTGGTATTGATTCTTCAGTTCCTGTGTTCTTCATTTCTTACAGGTTCATTATGTTTTCTATCTCCTTTTTTTTGTTTCCTCTTTGAAGTTCTCACTGAGATCATCTGTTCTTCTCCTTAGTTCATTGACCATCCTTATAACAACCAGTGTTTTTTTATTTTTTTAACATTTTTTTTTAGTTGGGGAATTGAGGGATGGGAACAGCGCTGGGGAATCGGGGGAAGGGGAACAGACAAGTTGCTGTCGTTTTTGTTTTTTAGTCTAGTTGTGGAGTCTAGTTGTGGAGGCACTGGCCCAATTTGGCACCACCACTGCGTTCTTCCCAGGCGAGGCAGATCAGTTGCTGGCTTCTGAACGGCCGCTCACTGCGGCTGCTGGCCGTTCACGCTGGCTACACACGGTAGCCCATGGCAACCCTCTGCAGCAGGGGTTGCAGCCTACGCTGTGAGGTGACTCATGGCAGCCCAGTTCCAAGTTGAGCATTTGTTCAGCATTTTAGCTGTAGAGGGCAGTGTAACTGGCCCTCATATGTGGGATCCGAACTGGGGCCCTCTGGCATCCCAAGCCAGCTCTTAACCAATGCGCCACTCAGCCAGCCCAACAACCAGTGTTTTGAATTTGCATCTGGTAGATTGCTTGCCTCCATTTTGTTTAGTTCCTTTTCTGGAGTATTTTCCTGTTCTTTCATTTGGGACATGTTTGTCTCATTTTCGCTTCTGCCTTGTTTTGTTTCTATGTATTAGGTAGATCTGCTGTGTCTCAGTCTTGGCAGAGTGGCTTTATGTAGTAGGTGTCCTGGAGGCCCAGCGGCAGTGTCCCTGGATCATCTAAGCCAGGTGCTCCATGGGTGTCCCTTTTGTGGGCTTTGTGTGCCCTCCTGCTGTAGTTGAGCTTTGATGGCAGTTGGCCTGTCAGTGGGTGGGCCTGACCTTCAGGCTGACTATTGTGACCACAGCAGACATTATGCTGTACAGGGGTGGACCCCATGGAGGGGGATTCGCTTTAGCGGGGCTCTGGTAACTGCCGAGTCCACCCTCTGGGTGTGTCATTTGTGGTGCTGAGTGGTGCTGTGGTGTTGCCTGAAGCGAACCACCAGGTTGGTTGGTTCTGGGGCCTCTTAGTACAGGCTAGGTCAGTAGCTGCCTATGCTGGGCTTGGAGAACCTGGGAGAGGCTATGCTGCGAACCGAGGCTGGTTTCCACTAGTGTTAGGCTTTGGGCTGTTTATCAAAAGGTACAGGGCACACCAAGGCCAGCTGCTGCTTGGTTGGGGACCTTTGATATATTTTTAGGAAAGCCCACAATGTGGGCCCAGGTTAGCTGTCTGCATGGATTAGCATCTGAAAGAGGTTCAGACCAGGTGGGTCATTTGGATGGAGTGGGGGTCTCTGAGAATCACCAGGGTGGGACAAGAACAGTGTTAGCCAGGTGGATGGAGACTAAGATTTGGTGCCTACCTGGGCCTGCCAGCAGTGTGGGAGGAGAGCTCAACAAGGAACAATGCAGAAAGAGCTGCCCCTCCAGCCCTCTGCTTGAAGCCAGACAATTCAGTTCCTCCTTGTAGGTGCCTGGTGCTCTTCAAGCTGCAATCCCTTCTCTGGAGCTTAAGGCAACTATTTGTGAGTCTGTACTCTGGACCTGTAAATGGACGCCTGAGTCTCCAGCAGCCCTCCATCTCACTCAGACTGAGTCCCTGCTGATTTTCACAGCCAGCTATTGTGGGAACTCCTTACTGGCACTGGTGCTCTGGGCTGGGGAGCCTTGTGTGGGGCTGGAACCTCTTGCTCCTCAGGGGGTACCTCTGTAGCCAACACACTCCTCCCAATTCTTAACCGCCACACTTGGATGTGGGACCAGCCCATTTTGCGTCTCTAACCCTCCTACCATTCTCTATGTGGCTTCTTTATATCCTTAGTTATAGGACTTCTGTTCAACTAGTCTTCAGGTAGTTCTCAAGGGTGGTGGTTCTGTAATTTAGTTGTAATTTTGATGTGGTCATGGGAAGAGATAAGCACAGCGTTTACCAACTCTGCCATCTTGACTAGAAGTCCAAATTGTCTATTTTCTTATTTAAATGTTTAACATGGCTAAACTGTTTTAGAATCCAAATGTAGTCATTACCATGTTTTGTAAAATACTACTTTTAGATAATTACTGTAGCATAGAACCTAGGTAGCAGCTCTAGAGATTGTGTTTTATTGTAGTTATTTCTTCATGTGGTTAGGTTATTCACAGAAATGTAATCACTAAATCAAAGATGTAAGAGAATATATTGTATGTATTTTGTTTGCTTATATTGAATTTTAAGATTGGCAGGTTATTTTACAGTTAAACCTCCCTACCCCTTAATATATATAAGTGAATGGAAATCAAGAATGGTCAAATGTGGGCTGGCCGAGTGGCTCAGTTGGTTAAGAGCTCGCTCAAGAGTTTGAGCTCTGAGCAACAGCAGTTCGATGCCCGAGCTGAGCTGCCAACAGGTGGCAGGATGGTTCAGCTAAAAGGAAAAAAAAAAAATGGTCAAATGACTCACCCAGGATCACAAGTATTGGGTCGTCGGGAAAGTCATGACACATTTTTGCATGGAAAAACATAGAAAAATATGTCATGACTTTCCCGATGACCCAATAGTTATTGGTAAGGAAAGAATCAGAACCTTCCTGACTCCATGCAGTGCTCTAACAGTCATTTCATATTTTCTATAATTTCTTCATTTCCTTCAATAGGTAATTTTGTTGTATTTTGTTCTCTGTCTCACCCTCCTGAGTTGAAGATCATCAATTCCTGATTCTCATTGTTTTTCTACATTGAATTTATTTCTTCCTACTCCAGACCCCTATTTAGAACGAGACTGTTAGGCTGTTTTTATTCCTGAATTCTTCTTTGCATGCGTATCAGATTAGATGAGAAACCATGTTATTTCAGCAATATAAGTACTAAAAATCAAGTTTGAAAGTACTTATTCTGTCTTTGCTCCTATTTGCTATGTAATGTGGGGAAAATTACTTGGAAATGGAGACCTATTTTTCACCTGTTTCACAAGGTGCTTTCAAAGGAAAAAAAACAATTCTATCCAGTCAGAATGGCTATCATCAATAAATCAACAAACAACAAGTGCTGGTGAGGCTGTGGAGAAAAGGGAACCCTGGTGCACTGTTGGTGGGACTGCAGATTGGTGCAGCTATTAGTGGAAATCAGTATGGAGGTGTCTCAAAAAACTGGAAATGGAACTACCATATGACCCAGCAATTCCACTCTTGGTTATCTATCCAGAGAAACCCAAGACGCTAATTCGAAAAAATATATGTACCCCTATGTTTACTGCAGCGCTATTCACAATAGCCAAGACTTGGAAACAACCGAAATGCCCATCGGTAGATGACTGGATTAAGAAACTGTGGTACATTTATACAATGGAATATTACTCAGCTGTAAAGAAGAATGAAATCGTACCATTTGCAACAATATGGATGGACCTAGAGACTATTATGTTAAGTGAAATAAGTCAGTCGGAGAAAGACAAATACCATATGATCTCACTTACATGTGGAATCTAAAAAACTGAATAAACAAGCAAAGTAAACAGAAGTGGTCTCAGAGATATAGAGGAACAACTGATGGCTGCTAGTTGGGAGAGGGTGGGGATGAGGGAGAAGGGGAAGGGATTAGACAGCATAAATACATAACTACAATATTGCCACAGGGACATGAAAGACAGTTCGAGGAATATAATTAATAATGTTGTAAATATTTTGTAGAGTGTCAGATGGTCACATGTCTTGCTAGGGAGACCGCATCATGGATTGGGTAGAGGCTTGATCATTGCACTGTACACCTGAAGCTTATGTTGTATAATATTGTATGTCAACTATAGTGAATATATATATATATATATATATATATAGTCATGGGACATGGAGTATAGTGTGGGAGTGGAGTCAAGGGAATTGTAATAGATATGTATGATATTGGGGGGAAGTGGGGTGGCGGATTGGGGGAGGGATGGTTGTCACCTCGAGGGGTAAAAAGTACAACTATTGCACTGTGTTGTACAGCTGAAACTAATTCTAAAAAACGTGTATTTCACAATAAAAAATAAAAAAAAACAAAAAAACAAAACCAATTCTAATTTCTAAAAAAGCAAGTCATGTAATCATGAAACACTTGAGATCACAAGGGGAAAACTGGAAACTACTTTTGTGA
The DNA here is from genome assembly GCF_001890085.2 of Hipposideros armiger. Lineage (NCBI taxonomy): Eukaryota > Metazoa > Chordata > Mammalia > Chiroptera > Hipposideridae > Hipposideros > Hipposideros armiger. The sequence continues at coordinate 8,128,298 of NW_017731355.1, forward strand.
AAATATTTTGAAACCAAAGACTAAAACCTAGAGAATGGAGCCATGTTAACATTCTCTTGTTAAAATTTGCAGTTTTGCTCTATTCAGGTATCTGTTGAGTGTAAAAGTTGAAGAAATTGATTTAAAGTAACTGTTACATTTGTCACAGATTTATTTGTGTTATAATTTATTTGTATTATAAGTGCTGTTCATCTAAAATAGCTGTATTAATTACTTTGCTACGTATTTTTAAAATGTTTGAGTTATATTCCAATTTATTGATTGTTGACATTTCAACTACAGTAAAACCTTGGATTGCGAGAAATGTGGTTTGCGAGTGTTCCACAAGACGAGCAAACATTTCTAATACATTTTAACGTGGTAAACGAGTGCTGTCTTGCAGTATGAGTAGTTTGTTTCTGGAACGAATTATGCTTGCAAACCAAGGTATTACTGTACTTGGTCATTTTTATTATTTTCTTAGACACAAAGTATTATATATAAGTTACTATGGTAAAATAGATTTAAGTATTCAATAATGAAGTTAGTTAATCCTAGTATTTTTATGGTACTCAATAAAGTTTAATGTCTGCCACATAACACTGTTTTTCAATTTCCACAGAATCTTTTGAGCACATGAAGAAATCTGGGGATTATTATGTTACAGTTGTGGAAGATGTGACTTTAGGACAGATTGTTGCTACAGCAACTCTGATAATAGAACATAAATTCACCCATTCCTGTGCTAAGGTATGTGTTCACATTAATGCCTATAAGCTATAATGGACAGGTGTTTTCTAGCAAAACCTACGTTGAGTTTCCATCAGACAAATCTCTTTTCTCATTGCTTTTCATTATAAAATGAGAGCTATGTTGCCCTAAGTTATGAGGAAGAAACTGTATTAACAGTATGAATTGTTTGCTAAAAATTGTTCTGTAAGGTATTAGATTTGGTATAGTCATAGAGAAACCAAGTTAGCATCAAGAAATTTGGCAGTAATGTTTAGAATACTTAATGTTGTTTTTTTGAAAAACATTACTTTTAATATACTACACTAACACAAATTCCCATCAGTTTCCAAGTGATAAAGGGTTCAGAATACTATATTCTAAGTGTGACATTTCTTATGCCTGTAGAGCCCCTTACTCCTCATGACTCATAAGGAATAGTAAAGAAAGCCTAGGTAATCTACTGAGAATAAGATAGGAACATCTGGAATCTTTTTCGCGAGGTATGAATTTTGATAGGGTTTCTGTACTAGAAATTAATAAATTGTATCTGGATGTCTAAAATAAATTGCTATTAGGCAAGGAGTTAGGATGGTGGATATAGTACATTCATGACAAGATTACATTTTGGTGATGGGGCCTCTGAGGTTTGCTTTAAAACAAGGGGGTGGGGAGGTTCAGGATATAGACAAAACAAGATTAGACCACAAGTTGATTCATTATATTATTTCCTATATAATAATAAGTAAAAAATGCTTGCATTTTGGTTTTTGTTAAGCTCAAATTTATAAAACATTTATTTTTGTCAATGAATTTTTACCAACCATCACTTGTTGACTTAGCTAAAAACAAAACTACATGCTTAGTCCTTTAAATATTGTAAATATTTTCAGAGAGGAAGAGTAGAAGATGTTGTTGTTAGTGATGAATGCAGAGGAAAGCAGCTTGGCAAATTGTAAGTAGGCAGAAACAAGGTAACCCTGGATAAATCAGATGCTCTTTGTCTTTCAATTTACAGCTTTTTGCCAAAATACTTGTTAAACATGTCTTCCTGTTTGAAGTTCTTTTTAGGCCTCATTAATTATGAACCCATTCTCACTCTACAGCTTAGACTGAAATTAATGAAGAAATAAAAGTATTTTTATACTAGTTTTACCATAGTTTGGAAATTGGAAGTATACTATTTTACAGGCAATAATATGTTTAAGTTACTAACTTTTAGTAGTAGTATTCTCATACTAGTAGAAAACAAAGTTTTGGCCGAGTCAAGTGATTTCCCCATTTGTCATATTTAAAAACAAAGGAAATGTTCTCAGTCTCACAAGTTTTAGAAACATATACAGAAGGTGCCAAAAAAATGTATACACATTTTAAGAAAGGAAAAAACTGTATTAAAATTGTAATTATACTGATAACAAAAGATGAATACAAGTCATGTATTCATTTTTTTGGCACCCCTGTATACTAAAACAGCCTTCACGGTTTAATCCTCTATACATTTACCTAAAACTTAAAATAAATGTAAATAAGTCTCATAGGCTTATTGCCTATTTTGTAAGATGGAACTTGCTTTTTAATATTATCTCTTCTGAGTTTTAAAGAATTCACTTAATAAATATTAAGCACGTATGTGCCAGATACTGTATTAGGTGTTTGGGATACATCAGTGAACAAAACAGACCAATTTCTAGTATTCTAGTCCACTTCACTTAGTCATAACTCATAATTTTATAACTTCAACCAAGATGTTCTGTCTTCAAATTGATATGATTTTTAAGTCTATGCAAACATGAGAAAACACTTCAGGTAAATTTTTGTAGATCTTTTTTAGTTTTGTTTGTTTGGTTTTTTTTTTACCTCTAAGGCAGTTAGAATAACATACTGGATTTGGGTTCTTTAAGGATTTGTAAAGGATGTATACTTTTTTGCTTTGTTTCTCCTTCATATTAGACCAATACAGAGTTAATCTAATAGATACTGTCACAAATACTAAAGTAGCTTTAAAAAACAATAAGGAACAAAGCTATTATTTATCCATTTTATTTGGGAATGTTGACTGTTCCTAAGTAGTTTGAAAGAATTTAGAAAAAAAAATAATAACCTAGGCCATATTTTTTAAAAGGTTGACAGTCTTTAGTGTTAACAATAATCTTAAAACTTATTTTTAAAGAGGGTTAGGGTGTTTAGTATTTGCCCTATTTATTAACAGGCTGGAGATTATCAAAGTATATTTGAAACAAACTAAAATGTTTTGGGTGATTTAAATGATTATCTACTTACAGTGTGAAAGGCCATGACCTAAACCTATTTCTAATATAAATTTGAAATTTTATTTCATGTAATATTCATTCATATTGTTATTAAAATCCATTTTTATTAACAAATGCTCTATGCCCTTCCCCTCCCTTTTTTAAAATTCCAGGTTATTATCAACCCTTACTTTGCTAAGCAAGAAACTGAACTGTTATAAGATTACCCTTGAATGTCTACCACAAAATGTTGGTTTCTATAAAAAGTTTGGATATACAGTATCTGAAGAAAACTACATGTGTCAGAGGTTTTTAAAGTAAAAATCTTTTAAGAAAGACATTTGTTGAAGGAGCTAATGCAAGAAGGCTATATATCCTTCCTAGAGGTAAAATATTTTGCTGCAACCTAGTGACCTCTATAGATACTGGATTGTAAAAAAACATTGTATACAATAAATATTAATGACATTAGATTACTTTGGGTTGGTGGGACATGCTGTGAGTTTAGATTACAAACAAATATTATAAAGAGGATGATTTTTAACCAAAGGAGTATATTTTTAACTTGAATCTTTTCTTGCATTGTATTTTTCTAAAGTTGGGCTTCATTTCTTGGTAGAGTATAGGTAGTAAGGAGTTATGTATTTGCTGTCTGTACTGCTTATTTTTAAAAAAGCACACAATGAATAAGGCTGTTTCTTGTCACATTCATAAAATTATTTTTGTTTCAAAGAAACATCTAAATACCAATTAGGGATGTGTAATTTCCCATATATTAGTTGAAATCGGATAAGTTATATATATGTAATACAGTCCAACATTTGTTGATCCTACTACTGTATTGGCAAATAACCTGGTCAGCCTTTTAAAGTAGAAATGAAAACTAACTTGTAAAAATGTGACATGGTTCAAAGTGAAACAAATGTACGTACATCTAAAAGTTATACATAGTTCTAATGTAGATAAAGCACCACCTGTCTTGTATGTGAACTATAATAATTACTCATTTGTTTAAAATACGTAAGAGCAAAACAAGGTACTTTTTAATAGTGAATTAGCAAGTCCTGGCATATTATGTATTTCTAACCTGATTTCTGATTTTTTCATGGGTGTCTGAAGCCTCTATTCTGAGGAACATTTTTATGAAAAATCGATTACAAAATTGAGTGGAATATTTAAAAACGTATCATACTGTATTTGTTACATTCTTAAAATGTTGACAGAAGCTTTTCTATTTAATGTGATTATAATGGTATTCTGGTTACTATCCTGCTTTGACTATATTTATTTAATTATTTAAGTTGAAGTAGGAATTAGATACTTTATTAATAATGGTTCTATTCTAATCTTTTGCATTCCATGTTTCATTAAACCTGTTCATATGATGAATAGTCTTTTGTTAGAATCCTAATGTTGTCTGTGCTTTCCTTGAGTCTTCTATTGAACTCTACTAGGTCAAGTCATAATTAATAAAATTAGTTTTGTGTACTCTTTGTAAAATGAACTTGAAAAGTAAAGACCACCTATTTCTCATCCCTTTGACTCATACCTTCCTCAACTGGATTCCGGATTTCCCTCCATGTAGTTAAGTTAAAGTTGGCTTTCTAAAACCATAGAAACCCTTCACCAGTCGAGGGTGCATGATGATGTATGCAGGTGAATTGATGTGTCTGTAGTGAAAGCAGCAAAGCTAGTTTTGCCTTTACTGGAGTCCTACGACCTTGTTGTGACAGTAACTTTATTACATACACTCTGGTAATTAAAAACCCATGTTAAAAATAAGCCTAATAAAAGGGAAAATTAAATGCTTTATTATTTTTCTTACCACTGAACAATCAAATAAAACTACCTACAAGGTTGGTATTTATATAAATTTCTTTAAATAGTGTTCTTAGGTCTTATCTTAAATCTCCCCTACAAGAAATAATTACAGGTAAGATATAGTATATAAAAATTCTGTCATCGAGGAAAATGGTGATCTGTATTTAGCTTTAGTTAACCAGAGTATGTTTATGATTTTCTAAACTATATTGCGAGTAGACTTGAGTACAAAAAATAGTTGCATAAAACATGTGAACTATATTCACAGTTTCTTTTGAAAAGGTATAATGAAATGGCAGTTGTGATTTTTATTGTGCTCCATATATTCTGTATATTCATATTTCATTGATTCTAAGATGTGCATTTTATGATCAAGGGCTTGTCATAGTTTATTCAGCAATATTTTGCCTTTTAGTGGTATCTAAAATAATTGTGTAGTGATGGCATCTTACATTTGATGAAGAATAGTATGTAGGTAGGCTAATGGGGAAGAGGGTACTGTAAAAGCAAGAAGTATTTTTTTAATGGGCTGGAAACTTCTATGGATTACCTACCCTTTCCTTCAGGCATGAATTGAATTTCCTCACTTCCAACTCTAAACTTGATCAACTAATCCTTAACAATATACTTGAGCTGAAATTTGGGCTTTGCATGGATAACTGGCCATATTTTTGTGTGTGTGTGACCAGTGTTTTGGAAGGTGCTCTTAAGTGCTTATCAATATTCAGCGTTCACCTATCATCCTTAATCTGTGGGAGTGAAACTAGGTTACTTCTACCTAGAAGCCAATAATCTAAGTAAAGAAGTTCTGAGGCATAAGCAGTATAAATGAGCTTTTCAATCCTTTTGAGGTATAATGGCACAACAGTTTTAATACAACCACCAATCTTCACAAAATAATTTTAATACTTTGTGTCTGGGCTAGCAGCATCTTGCACTGTGACATTCCTATACATACATAAGCATTTTATCCAAGTACAAATGTTAAAAGCAGAGTAACTTAAGCAATTGTCTATACAAAGGTAAGTAGACACTGTAGGTTATTTTTCTTGAATTATTTTTGCTGCATAGTAAATTGCAATTACATGTCAGTATAATGTTACTGATCTACAGAATACACTTTGAACTGTGAGGTATGGCAGCTCCCTATAAAAGAGAGCTAACATGTAAACCTGAATATTTTGAGTGATTTTTGTTTTAGCTGCCATGGATGGGTAAGACAAAAAAAATCCAGCATTCAAAGACCCTAGAAACATATTTTTCTAACCAATAAAAAAAATAAAATCTTTTAGTAATTCTCAGCTATTTCCCAACATTTCCTTTTTGGAGCATTGTTGAATGGACAAAGATAAAGTAAATACTGAAGTGAAACTAAGTTTGTATGGAATTATGGATTAAGCCAGTTATTAAAAAAAAAAATCCGCCAGGTAACTGCTCATTTACTTTACATCAAGTTGAGATCCTGATGTGTGTGTGTGTGTGTGTGTGTGTGTGTGTGTCTCTACACACACACACGTGTGTACGGACATCCCAACTTTATAATTCAAGATTGCAGTTAAATACTTCTAATTCACTTGAATTACCATGGTAATAAGACAATTAGAAACCTTACATTTTCTTAAAAAGGACATGCTTAACATTTTCTGACATTACTGCTAAAATCAGATGAAGCACAAAATCCCCCCAATATATATTCTGCTCTAAAAGTTAAGTGGTTGAGAGTTTGTAGCAAAAGTTATCACTGTTTCACATTTTCACCATAGAGTAGATACAAATAAACAAAAGTAACTGCTGTTTAAACATCTAATAGATTAAAAAAATAATAACATAAACCAATTAACTGAAATTAGGAGGTAAGAATACTGCCATTCCAGTTTGAATATTTTCAATATTTAAGTTTCATATTTTCAAAATGGACAGTAAAGCAGCTGTCCTGTTTTGATGCAATTTCACTTTAAATTCTGTGCCCAGATTAAATATTTAATGTTTAAAATTGGGTGCTATGTCATTCATACATTCAAATATTCTAGAAAATAAATCATGATTGGTTAAATGTACTGTAATTAACGATCATAAAACATCAATGGAAAGAAAGGAATTACAGAAATGGAACCAAACAGAAGGAAGAATAGGAACAGCTACCAGAAGAACTAGTTGAACATTAGGCGGAAGAATGGATCCAAGATAAAACAAACTTGCAATGTTCTTATGTGAAATAAAGAACATGTTTTGTCCACATTACTACTGTACTTAAGATGACAGTCCCTTTTCCTAGTGTTTTGTGAGAGACAGTCTAATATATAGTGCTGGGCAGGCACTTTAGTGACAACATACAAATCATAGTGGTTAGAAAAAGTGGAGAATTACCAGCTATAAATAAATAACAATCTGTATTTTTGGCCAGACTACTAGAGAGCATATGTATACTTAAACTAATTTAAAAAATGTTAACTGCCTCATTTTAAAACCAAAATATACTATTCTTTGAAACAGTTTTTGCTGAGAGTAGTATCATAGATTATTAGATTACAAGAGAGATCTTCGCTGACTTATCCAATAGTGATCTATATACAGGAAAGCTGTGTTATCTGGCACTTTACCAGCTGGAATTTCTGAACATTCAATGCAAATCTTGACTAGACGAGCACACCAAATGACCTAATCACAACAGAATACTAGACCACAATGGGATTACCAATAAGCTCTTTTCATGGTGGTAAACGAGAAAGGCAAGGGAAATCAGAAGAGGGATCGCCCCACCTGGGTCAACAGGGATTAACAACACAGCAATTTTAATTTAGTTCTACTCTCCTGCTAGGCTGGATAAAACAAGCTTTTACTGTATTATTACATTTTAGGGAGGAAAGCCAAGCAAGTAACTTGATGTAATAGGTTACCTTGGATAGTACCTCTTGGTACCAAGGGAACATGGAAATCATTCCCATCAGTAAAGCACCTCAAAAGAGGACTGAGAAAAGGGAGACAGAATTTTGTTTGTGCTAATCTAAATCATCAACTATAAAAAGTTAAAAACACTCCTCACCTCCCTCACATCATATTTAAAATAGCAAAACTGTTTTTCTTACCACCATATATATATATATGGAGAAAGAAGGATCCATAAAGTGACTTTGCTAATACAACTTATGGGGGAAATTTGGATTAACTCAATGTAAAGAACTGACTAAAACACTAGTTTAAAGTAAACTAAAGTCCCACAAACCACTTTCCCCAATAAATTCAATCTTCAAAGAAAAGCTGCTGTCTGAGCCACAACAACCTCACAGAATCATTAAGACAACAAAAAATGGAGTAAATATTTCCAAATAATTTACTGAGGTTTCTTCAAGCCTCAGGCTTTCAGTTTAAACTAATTTATAGTTTAAAAAAAATTACAGAAAAGTGTTAAAAACTTTTCATTCTACATACTAATTTATATAGGTCATGAGGATTTAGTTTTATTATTTTTAACGATGCAAGGCACTTTTTAGGGCGTCATTTAGAAAAAAAAATAGTGCTACAATGGTTTATTCTATTTAAAACCATTTTGAACAAAGGAAAAAAACGGGCTAAGCAACTCTAAAAAGAACACACAACATTTGGCTTTCAAGAAATGCAAAAAGGAAAGTCACTTGAAAATCTAAAACACTCCTTGTTTTTTGAGCATCTGGTATATATAAAGCAAAACATCGTTTGTTCATTCAACTTTTTTTCTATAGACTAAACAAATTAGGAAGGTAATAGGAAAGGAAGCAATACTTGGATGGTGTTAAAGTAAGGATAAGTTGGCTGTCATGATTTAAAGATTAGTAATAAGAGATTGAGAGGTTTTGAAGAACGGTAATTAAGCTACTTAATTATACTAAAAAAGAAATGTGGCAGATTCCTGCATTTTTTTTAATGTTTCTGTAAGAGGCTCCATCATAAAATCGAACTGCAAAATTATTTAATGTAATCTATAGAACACAATGAATTTTTAGCAAACTTTAGGAAATTCTTTTGTTATAAATTACCCAGATTTTATAAACAAATCCCCCTAACTTGCATTTTGTTTAAAGTAATAACTTTATATCATACAAATAAATTTCAAGTATGAAAAGTGCATTATTGCAATAATACCTCTTTGCAAGTCCAAAATTCTTGGTTTATAATAAAACTGTAAAGTGTTTAAAAAAAAAAAAAAAAGTAAAACCATGAGTGCCATCTATTGTGGAAGTCCAACATCTTCTTAAAATGTTGCTCAACAAGTTGTAGAGAAACATGTCTGGAAGCAACATAAAATTGAATAGAAACTACTTGTGTTTTTACCATTTTACGTTATTATTGTCTCTAGTATTTTCTCCTTCCCAAATAGAATTCACATCCTCTATAATGTTGCTGTTGAGTCAGCCATTCTGTGCAGTCGCCACTTGCATGCTTCCAAAATCATCATCTTCTTCATGTGTTCTCTTCAAACTGCCTAAAATTTATTGCATGAACATAACATATAATGGGAACTTAAATAAATTCACTTGTTTAGTGTTACAGCTAGTAAAAGTTTCATTTTTAATGCAGTGTTACCATGTATATGCACTATGAAAATTCCATGACTAGATGTTTAGCAAACTGTAGTAAATTGTTTTCTTATGAATTACCCAAATAACGCAGATTATCCCTCCATAAAGAGATAATGGGAGGAAAATTTTAGGGAACAATTAAACTTGTAAAGCGGTGCTGTGTTATCTGGCTAACGATGGCATGGCCTTAAATTTATGCCCTAAAGGTTGTGCTAAAACACAGTAATAATGTTAATTCAGAAGACAGATTCCAACAGGAAACTAAAGTGTCACTGTAAAATTAATCAAATAAGGACAGAAATATAATATTAAGGCACTGGAATAAAAAAGAAAATACGGTATGTCAGTCATGAGGGCTAAATACAGCTGCTGAACTGAGTTTCAGATGAGGTACTGCAGTTGCATTCTACTAAGGAAGGTAAGAGACAAATAACCAATGCAAGGCAGAAAGTGAGGAGATACAAAGCTCTATAGAAGTTCCAAATGACGGGCTCAACCTTTTCTTGAGATGACACCTGAACTAAATTTATAAGAATAGCTGAATGCAATGCTTTCTATGTGGAGAAAAGAAGACACACACAGGAAACCATCAGTTCAGTTTTCTGGAGTGCATATATAAAGAGGAACAGTGAAAGATACAAATAAGCTCAGAAGGGTCTTTAATTACTACCTGTTTTCTTCTATAGGAATTAAGCCAGTGGAGGTTTTTGTATAGGAAAAATAATCACAATTAAAACTATCTTTAATGAAAATAAGTCTGGCCATAATGTACAGAACAAACCAACTAACAAGAGTTTGGATAGGAGGCCAATCTGGGCCTGAAGTAGATTGAGATTAGGGTACTATAAAAGAGGGAATGAATTTTAAAGGTACCGAGGAAACAGATCCTCGCGGAATTGGGAATGACTAGATGGAGGTAGCTAAGGAAAAGAAAAGAGCCAATGACAACTGGGAAGTTGTTCCTGAGGGCTGGATATATATAGCATTATCACTACAGGCAGTGCAATGTAGTGAAGAGTGCTGGACTTGTGGACCAGATCACCAGTGCTCAATTTCTAGGTCCAACACTAAGGTATGTATGTAACCTGCTCTTCCGCTCTCATGAGACAGATCGAAATGAACTTTGGGAGAGAAAAACCATAAATAAGTAAACTCCATGAGTGTTCTAGTAGAGTAAAAAGAAAAAAAAAAAAGGGTAACAAGTTCTTAGAGAAGGAAGGTAAAAGTTAAAAGATTTTGAGAGTGTGCTCAAATCATTAACTTTGAAAAATGGGAAAGAGGAGCTCTCTGAAATAGGGAAGGAAGAGAGTAGGACTGAAATATTGATGGCAGGAGAAAACTGAGGTAGTGGACATTAATCACTCTATGTAACTTGAAATGCTGTCATTTATTAACCACGTTTATTTTTAATTAGATCATCTAAGTGTATTTAGGGCCGCCATCTCCAGATTCCTCTTATTATTCTAAGTTGTAACACAGTTATACTACTTAAGACTTAAAACTAAACCAAGCAGAAATCTGATCTTACAACCAGCATATTCTGATTAACTTTTACTAGGCAGTGTTATGCACAAAGCAGATAATACATATTTATTCATTATAAAATTAAAATTTTAAATTATTTTCTTTAATTCAATAGTTTACTCATAGTTTTCTGAACAACTTAAATTATTTAGTGTAATTTGTAACAAGCAAAACATGCTGCTGCTTCTACCTTTTATACCATCATCTTTCTCCCCAACTTTCTCAAAAATGAAAAATCCTTACCTGTGGTACCAGAATGAACAGATAATGACCTTTCTATCTGGAGTGGTGACATCATCTGTATTGTTAATTTTGCTAGGTAGATGGCTTCATATTCCTAAAAAAGATTTTAATTAATTTCGGTATACATTTAAATTCTTGTATACCCAAAACAGCAGTTAATGTGTACATTATTGATATTCTTAGTTTATACCGGAAAATCTGGTGCCATATTGTTTTAAGAGAAATGCAGGCTTAAAATTCCTATTTCAATTTCACATTGAAACTAGATGAAACTAGAAATCACGGCAGGTCAGTAGTTTGCACTAGGGTTATCTATCACACACTGAACTGCTAGTCAGCATGTGTTCTCTGTCACTGGAGCATAATAAGGTTTGTACGATACTGTCACCACTATTATTGTTCTGATAGAATGAAATTCAATGAGAAAGTAATAAGAAAAAAATTAGAAAAGTGACTAAATTATCATGACTTGAGAAGAAAAGCTAAGATAGTCAACTAGAATTTTATTTTAGAATCAGTACAGAGTTTATTTAATAAGGTTGCCAACTGAAAACTTAATAAAAACCAGTAGCTTTCCTATACAAATAACCAATTAGAAAACATACTGAAAGAATTTCATTTATAATGGGAACAAAAAAAATATCTAGGAATAAATTTCATAAGAAATGCATATATTCTGTGCAGAGAAACTTTAAAACACTAAAAGATACAGAAGTTGATTTAAATAAATGGAGCATATTCTTCGAATGGAAGACTAAAAATTAAACTGTGAATGTAGAGATACTATTAAAAATTACTACAGGGCTCCTTCCAGTAAAATTAACAACAAAAAATAAATGTTAAGAGCTTGCCAGGAAAATTCTAGAAAGAACATTCAGGGGATCTTGAGCGATACCATAAATTATTCATGTAATAGTTTAAAATTGTTTTATACAGGTGCTGCAAAAAGCAGATCGATGGAACAGAATACAAAGTCCAGAAACAGACCCAAGTATAGATCAGAATTTGGGATATAATAAAAATTGCATTTCAAATCAGTTGACTAAAGATAGATTCCCTTAATATACAAAAAGCTCTTACAAACCAATGAGAAAAAGACCAACCACCTTACGGGCAAACCATGAAGAGCTGCCACTTTTATACCATGACGACAATAACCAAAAAGTTTGTTAAACTATTTTTGCTTATTGGTATTGATTAGGGTATGGGGAAAGAGGTACACCCTGTTTCTTGGTGGTGTAAGTTTACATAATTTCAGCCTTTTTTAGAGTCAATTTGACAACATCCAATTCCAAATGCCCCCTGACCCAGCAATTCCACTTTGATCAATTATTTTACAGGTATATACACACCTGTATATTTGCACCTACTATTCTGTCCAATATTGTTTATAATCATGAAAGGCTAGAAACAATCTAAAGGTCCATGTATAAGGAACTGATCATATAAAATTATGACATACACATATAGATGTACATATATGTATAAAAATATTTTGTAGGTAGAACTATATATATGCTGTTTTATGTAGCTCTTCAAGATATACTATTAAGGAGACTTATTTTTCATTGTATTCTTAGGCATTGTTGAATTTAAAACTTTTTAAACATTAATATGTATCACTTTCAAATACAAAAATCAGATTAAAAAGAGACTTTTTACAGAACGTGGTTAAAAGGCAAAGAATAAATTAGCTTTATATTCTATAATTATAAAGAAGGAATAAAAAACATTTTATATAAAGGTGAAGAAGACAGATACAACTATTTCTCTTTTAAATGAAGTAAAAGTAAATTAAAAACAAAAATGAGATAAAATTTCAAGTATGGTAACTGAGACAACCCATATTGTAATGCACTTGATGTCTCAATGCGAGACTTATTCCTGCAGAACTGATGCAATCAGCCAGAGCACATTCTTCAACCTATGCTTTTCCTTCTTGGAAAAATTAAACTAGTCCAGTCAGATAATTAACAGGTTTATCTTATTGTCTTTTTTAGTGTGGCTTTTAGGCACCAACAAAATCTGAAACAACATAGAAAAGATAAAGCATATAAAATAGATAAAGCTATTGTATGTAGTAGACTTAGAATCAAAACTCTTATGCTGTCTGTGTGTGATGAAAGTGTAGAAAAAAAATGAAGTTCTTATCAATTATTTTACCTTAGATTTAACTGTCTTTAATCCTTTTTTGGTAAAGGCAGCTTTTAAGAAAATTATTTTAACTAGATATGTAAACTTGAAGAATCACATTAGATGATGGCAATTTTTAAATATTTACAAAGTAAATTCTATACCTAAATTATGTGAACATAAGATTTTAATTATCCTATTTGACTACTTTAAAGAGGAAGAAGAGAGAAGTTACCTGAAGTTGATGAACAAATCCAGCATTAGGATTAATACAAAATCTTCTTTCTTGAACATAAGCAAATGCATCTCTGAAAACAGAAAAAGAAAATTAAGGTCCTGTTATTATTTCATAAATTAGTCTCAATTTTTTCTAGAATTTACCTAAAATAGGAACTTATGTAAAAATTTACCTAAAATAGGAAATCATAATCATACAGCTTGAACTCCAGAAGGGTAGTGAGTTGTAGTAGGAAAGCGGACACCATGATCAGACTAATCACAATCCCTCAGCTTACCAGCTGTGTGTTTTAGGGGAAAGTGCTCAACTTTTCTAAACTTTATTTTTCTCATTTATAAAATGGGATTATAATAAAACCTATCTTGAAGGGCTATTGTGAAGATGGGAGATAAGTGTAAAGCACCTTGTATAGCATCTGTCACATAGTACCTGCTCAAAATTTTATCATTAGTTAAATGAGAAGTGTGTCTACTGCCTTGTGTTGTAAGGCTTAAATGATATTAAAGTGCCTAGAACAGTACCTGGAACATACAGAGACCCAATAAATGGGAGTTATTTTTACTATTAATATTATTACTGACAAGACACCAAATAATAAAGAAAATAGATTTAAAAAGTCTCTCAAAGCTTGTTAAATCTTTTTTGATGAAATAAGCAAAGCACTTGTATTCAAATAATATTCCTTTAAGAACTGATACTTTTAAGCAAACTTTTCCATTATAATTTCAACACAAAGGATATCAAAGAAAACTAAACAAACATTTGAATGTCTAGTCTGTGTCAGGCATGTGGATACAATGCTGAACATAGCTCAAATGGAGAGGGTAACAGAGAACATGGTATATAGATGGAGAGGTTAGTGGGTGCATGTCATGCTAAGTTTCATTGGCCATATTAAGAATTATTAAGAGCTTTGGGGGTAAGGTGACTGTAAGATCAGATCAGATTTTGTCTTTTGAAGAGATCGTTCCGACTGTAGTGTGGAGAACAGAACAGACTGGAGAAGGAAAAAGTACAGGAGACAAGTAAGAAGGCTACTACTGGAATAGTCCAAGGGAGACTCAAGTGGAGCTTGGATTAGGGGGATTAAATGATGAAGAGCAAGATAAAGAGGTGGACTCAATGTATACTTTAGGACAAAACAGACAGGATTTGATAATGGATCAGTCTGGGAGATGAGGAGTGAAAGAGAAGGAGGTGTCAATGATTACAAGATTTCTAATTTACAACAATACACATTAAAGGCAAGAAGCTCATGAACCCCCCACCCCTTTTTTTAATCTACGCAGTGTGCTTGGAAAAGATGATTTTGGCTAAGAGAGACTATACTGAATTGTGAAAGGAAGCTAAAACAATTCCTAGGTAATTTTTCACCCAAATACTGTTAAAGGAAAACATAATAAATTAGCTTTGTAAACAAGGGAAGCAACATCTGTGTCTAGGTGTTTTTAAACTCAGACTAACCAATTCCTTAGTAGTTAAGTAAGTAGTGGGTTATTCTAACTATAACTACCTTGGCTTCTTAAAATAACAACAGTTAGCTCCACAAAATCACAAAGTATTAGCCTAAGTATATAAGGTCGACAAGCTACAAAGGTTAAGAGACTGAGCATGGAGTGTAAGGGCCTACTTAATCAAACATCAAAAGAATATATTAACTTCAAACTCCCAAACCCAAACCGTCTCCACTGAAGCCTCATTTTAATAAGAATTAGATTGTTGCTAGGTTTCAGAATACTGTCTTACCTGTACTTCATTCCAAATGTTTCCATAATGTATGCAATAACAAAGGCAGCACTGAAGAGGGGGAAAAAAATTTAGAAAAAAAAACAGAACAACTCATTAATTAAATACTAGAGAAAAAAAGATTATCTCTAACTTCATACCTCCTGGAGATCCCTGCATTTCCATGGACAAGAACTTTTCCTGAAAAACAAGAAATAGTTATTCTGACAGAAAGACAACTGATTCAACAGCTAAAATATACTGAAACCATGTATTATACCATAGTAAAATAAATCTTTTCTTAAACATTTTATATTTTATACATACCACTTGGATATTCTTAATATTCAAATCTTTACAATTCATTTATACTAACTGTGTAGAGAATACAACAGGCTTTTAGGTTAAAGAGATTTAAAACTCACCCAGAATTTTAAGATAGTTTTATAGGGATCTTTAAGAAAGCCTATGCAAATGAAACAAGTGAAGAAAACACAAATTTGGGAATAGTCTATTATATATAATTACAAGTTCCATGTCCTGCATTTAAGAGGAATACTAACTAAAAACTAAACAAATATACACCTAAAAATAAACATTAGTTAAGGAAGTATTATTTACCTCCAGTTTGTAAGCTCCCATCAATAAATTCTTTAGTCTGAAGACAAAGACAATGTGTTATACTTAAACGTGGATTAACATAAGCATAAAATACATACATATAGTGAAACAAAATATATTGAAAATAATTTCCTGCTAATTTATATGAATAAAAATTACGTTATTCAAAAGTTTCCAAAATACTACAAATACAACTACTACAAGCTTAAAAAAATTATACAGGAGCTAAAAATTAATCTGAATTTAATAAACTCAAACTGTGATTTCTCAAATTTTTGGAGATCATAAAAAGGCTTTAAAATTAATAAATTTAAAAATACATATAATCCCACAATTTTCAGTCATAACAAATTAAAAGTTTTAGAACCACAAATAAAAGATCAAACCATAAATAAATTTTAAATGATATTAAAATATTGATACTTACCATGGGAAAAAAACGTATTATATTTTCAACTGGATTATCTGCAATATCCAAGACTAAATATCTGAAAATAGAATATTTTGTGATAAGCACACTTTCAGATAACTCTTTATGTATAAAAAACTTTGGAAATTTCTTGGCAACAATGAAAAGAATGCAAAACAATTTTCAAAGTATCAATATATCAAAGAACTGAACCACAGATTTTATATTGCTTACTTGAAGGCACAGCATTTAAAGCCTTAAATAACGTTAATATTTCTCTGATAGTTTAGTATAAAAACTTTATCTGGTTAAAACAGAAAAATCACAAGTAGGAAGAAACCTTTGTCCAAATCCAAGTGGACACAGAAAATAAGAGACAGAAAAATGCCTATTTCTTTACTGTTATTCTTCTATTTCTATCAACTTCCCTGTGACTAGAAGATTCTTCCCTGGGTGGCCCTGTGATCCCTCCCTAGGAAAATTCAGAAACCCAAAGTCTGAAAGAGAAGGAGCTAATCAAAATATAAGGCAGTCTGATGGAATCATGAGTCAAACAGTCACTGAACTAACCTTCACTAGTGCAAAAAAACAGCCAAGAGACCACCTGTCCTGGAATTTTAAACTTTGGGAAACATTTAAATAAGACATTTTAATTAGTATCCTAGGCTTTTTTTATTTTGCGTAAAACTTCCGTTTCTAACCTATCCAAGGTCACCTGTTTATTAACACATAGGTAATTAAGTTATGAAATTAATTTTTAAAGTCAATATTCCTTTAAAAATTACAGGTCTTTTAATGATCATTTAGGGTGGTTAACAACATCAATAAATTCAGGGCTTATCAGAGAGAAGCTGAAGCTCAGGACAGGACCCAAGGATAATCCAATGTAAAAACTATAAATACCGGTAAGGATTCTGATGACCATATCCTAAAGTGACTGGATAGGCTTGTTATATAAAACACTGATTGCTTCAGCGGGGTAAAAAAGTTAATTCAGAGTCATACTAAAATATTTTCCTGCATGCCATTTTGAATGTCAAAAACTCTAGTAGAACTATCAATCTATAATCCAGTATTCTAAGTCTAAGGAGAAAGGGCTCTTCCATTAAAGAACCTGTACTGAGCACAAAAAACAAAAATGCTATACAAATTAGAAATGTATAGTATGGCATTTTAAAATATAACCTTTTCATTTTCTTTAATACACATTAAGTTTGTATGTGAGTAAATATATCACACATACTGGGGGTGCCAAAAAAATGTATACAAGTGGACACTTTGGTCAACGTTGCTCAAGCAGTGGTTCACTGCAATCAGAAGTGTCTGGACTCTGATGGTAACCACTTTAAGGACTTCTTGTAATTGCAGAAGACAAATGTGACTTGTATTTATCTTTGTTACCAGTATATATTATCACAATTTTAATAGTTTTTTTCCTTTCTTAAAATGTGTATACATTTTTTGGCACCCTCTGTATACAATAGAGAAATATTTAGAAGGAAATATACCAAAATGTTAACTAAAATGTATCTTCTGGATTGTGGAATTATGAGTGATTTTTAAAATGTTTTTCTTGATATCATTTTGGGTTTTCCAAAGTATCTAGTAAAGGACAAGTATTTCTTTTACAATCAGAAAAACTTCAATCTATTTTATTTTAGAATATAGACATTCCTTTTTTAAAACTAGTTTTTATTAACTGAGAAATGCATACACATAGTCAAAAGTTCTAACAGCATAAAAATATTTGCAATGAAAACAGGTCCCTCTACCATCCCAGACTACATTTCCCTTCTCAGAAGCAATCACTGTCAAGTTTCTAGTCTGTTAGTCGAGAAATTTTCTATGCATATACAATATATATGCCTAATGTATATATTTTTAAACATATTGAGAGTATACACATGGTTCTGCACCTTGATTTTTCTTTTAATCTTAGAGATTATTCCTTATCAATACACACAGAAATACTTCACTTTTTCATGGTTACAGAATTTTATTATGTTCACACAGTGTATTTTACAGTGTCTTCTACTGATAGACATTCAGCTTGTTTTCATTTTTACAAACAATAATGCAAAATATTAAAATATTTTAAACACACATATGCTTTTATAAAGACACAGAACATCTCTAGAATGATATTCAAGGAAGAGTTTTATAGTAGTTGCCTCAGGAGAGAAGCTAAGTATCTTGGTTTAGAGGAAATAGACTTACTTTCATTATATACCTTTTTGTATCGTGTATAATATACTTTATTTTAAAAATAAAGTTAAAATAAAAAACATCAAAAAGCATTACATGTTTAACGCACTCATTGTAAGATAAATGAGAAAGGCAAATTAAAACTACATGAACAGGGCCGGCCGAGTGGCGCAATGGTTAAGAACTGGCTTGGGATGCCAGAGGGCCCCCGTTCGGATCCCACATATGAGGGCCAGTGACACTGCCCTCCACAGCTAAGATGCTGAACAACAGCTCAACCTGGAGCTGGGCTGCCCTGAGTCGCCAGCGAAAGCGTAGGCTGCAGCCCCTGTGGCAGTGCGTTGCCATTGGCTACCGTGTGTAGCCAGCAGCCAGCGTGAGCTAGCCGCAGTGAGCAGCTGTCCAGAAGCCGGCAAATGATGTGCCTCGCCCAGGAAGAGCGCAATGATGGTGCCAACTTGGGCCAGTGAAGCAACGTCCTCCACAACTAGACTGAAGAACAAAATGACAGCAACTTGTCTATTCCCCTTCCCCCAATTCCCCAGCACTGTTCCCATCTCAATTCCCCAATAAAAAATCTTTAAAAAAAAAAAAACTACATGAACACCATTTTTACTCCAGGAGATTTGGAATTTTTTTTTTAATTTTTTTTTTTTAGCTGAGCCATCCTGCCATCTATTGGCAACTCAGCAGCAGCTCAGCTCAGGCCGGGAATCGAACCGGCGACCCTGTTGAGCAGAGCTCGCACTCTTGAGTGAGCTCGTAACCAACTGAGCCACTCAGCTGGCCCTGGACAAATTTTAAATATTTCATAATTCTGTGTTGGAGATAAACCAAAAAGAGAGTCATTCTCATAACACTTCATAGTGGGAATGAAAACTGATACAACTCACTGAAGGGCAATTTGTAACATCTCTTAAAATGTTAAATGCTCATAATCTTTGATCTAGCAATTCCACTTTACAAATGTATCCTACTGATATATTCACATATGAATTAAATAACATGTACAGGGATACTCACTATATGCTGTATTAGCAAGTCTGGAAAAAATCTAAATGTCCAACAACAGGAGACGGCTTGAATAAATTTTAATGTAGTCATACAATGGATTACTATGCAACTTAAAAAGAATAACGCAGCTCTCTAAGTAATGATATGAAGCAATCTCCAAAAAATATACCCAAAAAAAAAAAAAGCCAGTATAAAAAAACCAAAGTTTATTTGTAGGACTATGCTTATATATGTAACATAACTCTGGAAGGATACTCAAAAAGAAGTAACAATGGATGCCTTTCGGAATGTAATTCAGTATCTAGGGGATAGGAATAGGGAAACCTACTTTTCAGTATACATTCTTTTTATTTTTAACCTTTAGAATTCTGCACTATAGGCATGAATTCTTATTTAAAATATTTTAAGGAAATTTATTTTTAAAATAATGTACTGTACGACCTACCTCTATAAAATGGTTATGTACAGAAGAAAGTCTAATAAAATCAACTTGAAATAAAAAATTACGTTTACACTTAACATTTTAATAAATCATAGCAATAATTCTTACCTAAATGATTGCTGAAAGTTTGGTTTAATAAAGTTTGCTTCAATATTTTGTCTTATGCATATTATATGGGTTATTCCATGTTTCTGTAGTATAGGAAGCTATAAAAAAAGAGAGGCGGGGGAAAGCTTAAAATACAAAATATCATCTTACTGTAACACAGATGTTTGAAAATACATGATTCAACATTAGAATAAATACAGCCACATCTGAGCTTCAAGTACAGGGGATTAAAGCTCATTTTGAAATAATACACCTGAAGTGATCAGCAATACATTTCAATGATTCAAGATTAACACATTAAATGTCCTCAGAAGGCTAATAGGATTATTTTTACATCTATAATTTTAGAGCTTGATGGGACCTTAGTAATTTATTTGGGAAACAATACTATATAGCGATTAAAGGCATAGGCTTTGGAGTCATCAGAGCCTAAGCTTTATATCCTAGCTCTCCTAATGACCTGTGCTCTGTGGCTTAGTTTTCTCATGTGAAAATGGGGAAAACACTGCCTATTCACTGAGTGGTTGTAAAAATTATTTAATATATAAGGTATTTAGCATAATGCCTACAGCACATGTCAAGTGTTAGGTAGAGACTAGTTACATATATTTTTTCTTTACGACAGTTGTTCAACATCACTGACCTAGTCAATAGCAGTACCAGAGTCCAAATCTCTAGATTACTCCCAGCCTCTCCCAGTACACTTTTTCTACTATGGGCCAGAATTAATTTATACAACTCACAATATCTAATTAAACCTTTCATGGTTTTAAATTCCACTAAAGTGAAAAATGGTAACTTCAAATGATATTATATTCTGTGGTATTTTTTTGGTTTGAATTATAGAGTAATTGAACATGACAATTCTACAAAATTTTTATTTGCAAGTGATTATAGGTTTCAATGAATTTACGATGTTATTTTAATAGCTAGAATGTAAATTCCATGAGAACAAGGGCTTTGTTCACTGATTCATATTAAGTATGTTTAACAGTGCCTGGAACATAGTTTTTCAGTAATTATCTGTTCAATAAATTAACGAGCAAATCACGCTGGCATGAGGAATCAGAAGAATCTTGAGTTTTCTATATATTTAATTCCCACTCTCTGCTGCATTAAATAGTCCAGAACAGTAATACTAATAATTCACGAGAAAAGTCAAAGGATAATTTATATTTGTTATGACCTGAATGTTTGTGTCCCCCTAAAATTCATATGCTGAAGCCCTAACCTCCAAGGTGATAGTATTAGAAGGTAGGTCTTTGGGAGGTAATTTGATAGATACCTCTCAAGGTAACTGACTTAGATAAGGTCATGAGAGTAGAGCCCCATGATGAATTAATGCTCTTATAAGAAGAGAAAGCAACGTCAGCACTTCCTGTCTCTGCTATGTGGAGATACAACAAGAAGGCAGCCTTTGGCAAGCCAGGAGGACACTCACCAAATCCTAATCTTTTTGGCAACCTACTCTTAGACTTCCCAGCCTCCAGAACTGTAATAAATGTCTGTTGTTGAAGCTATCCGGTCTATGGTATTTTATTATAGCAGCCTGAGCTACGAAAAGTTTTCAATATTAAGTTTTGCAGCCAATTTTCCTCTGTGTGGCACAGTGTTCAATTATCTTTGTATTTCCTGAGTATATCCTGAGTTAGGGGAAGGAAGGTAAGCATTTGGCGGGATTAATAATTAATCAATGTTCCATATTCGCCATTTATCCAACCTCCAAAATGAAGTCAACATTCATTCCTTTGTTTACATTTGATCTACAACATATGAAGAAGTTTTCATACATTGTGAGAAACTACAAGATGACATATATAATTGTGGATAAAACAAGCTTTGAAGGCACATTAGACTATTACTAAGTAAAAACAAACCTTACAAAAATAGAACCCAAATGCAATAGCAAAAAATATTTTTTACTGTTCAATAGGTTTTTGATTATATAAAGCAAATTATGACCTAGTCACACCTACAAACAACAGAAAAGTTTTACAAAAGCAATACTTCACTAGTTACAGAGTCTTAATTTGTCCCTTTTATTAAAATTCTATTTTAATGTAATAAAAGATAGGCTTAAATCATAAGTATTAGAAAAGGAGTTTATTCCCTAACGTTTATCTCCATTATCACTTTTTGTTTTGTTGTTACATATTTTTGGAATGATAGTATGAAAAGAAATATGGGTGACTCAGGGTGGGAAATAATCAAAATTTTGCCAGACAAGCTTTCCTTCAGTCTAACAAGACCATGGTGACATTGAAAGGGAAGAGGTTTTAAAGAGATGGAACTGTAAACAAATATGTACTTATAATTTAATATGACAGATGGTATAATAGGTATATTTATAAAGTAGAGTGGGAATACAAAAAACAAATAATCCAAAACCATCTTGAAGGCCAGTATTTTGTGAATACTATATTATTTGGGCAACTACTTTGTCTTTCACAAAGTAAGTCATACTTGAGTCTATGGTTATCTACCCTATCTTTTCCTTAATACCATTTAAAAACAACAACAACAACAAAGCAAAACAAAACAAAACACTCCACCTTGCCAACCTAGTTGTAGGCCATTAAAATGTTAAATATCCTTATTTTGGGCTTTAACTGTATCTCATATTGTTCAGAGTTATGATTAGTAATTACCAATGTCTAATGTTTTAGAGGATAAATTATTAAATAAAGGTACATTATCTGGTAAATCTTTCAAACACAAGGATTTCATGAGAAAAATAAAATATAAAAACTCATTTGTGATTTGTGGTGAAACACTTGAGAATCACTGGTCCAGTAAAATTTGGAAAGAGGCAGGTACTCCAGAGTGACACTTACTGTTAACATGCAATATTTGTGGACCGTTCCTCAAATAAAATTACTACTAAAAAAAAATTTACTCCCAAAAAGCTGGTTAATAAAGTCTCTTGATAAAGTTAACCTAAAGTTCATACCTTGCTTTTCATAGCAGAAGAATATGGGCCTAAAAACAATCCAGGTAAAATTTCCTAGGGAAAAGGAAAAAAAAAAATCGAGATATTTGACATCAGCAATTTAAATCTATATAAAATATGTACCATAAAAGTAGATTTGTAGGGTGTTTTCATAGTTGTTATAATAAGTTGCTAAACAGCTTGTTATTTAGGCAGCATTTCCTAGCCACACTGAGCAAATGATTGGGAACAGAAATGCAGATGGTGCTTTATATATCAAATGAGACATTCAAAGTTTAAATACAGTTCTGAAAAGTCAGATATTCCAGATATTTGAACTTCCATAGTGCTTTTCCCCCAGTTTTACTGACAGTAGTACTTTTATAAGCGGTTTGGGTAGAATTAGTACACTGTATTGTTGTCTTTTAGATTAATAAAATGTCTAATTTTATTTCTATTCTCTGCTATAATCTAAAAATAGGCATAAAGAAAATCTTCCCTTTGGAATTATATAAAATCTTATTAAGCCAACTCAAAAGCGGCACAAGAGTAGAACTGTTATCTATAGTTAATAGCAGAAATAAAGTATTATATATAGCAAAGTTAAAAAAAGACTAATATCAAATGTTTGCTTATTGACAGTTTCAACAATTTAAATAAGTACTTTCTGTATGTTGAATTAAAATTTATTCTATGTGAATTCAATATAGAAAGCTTTCAGTAGGGCTATATCATACCCTAGATACTAATAGTATAATTATTTGTGTGTAAGCATGATTTCTCCTACCAGCTTCTTGTGGGCAGAAGTTACTTTTTACTCATCTTTGTACTCTCCACCGTACTAAGTAAAATGCCTTACAGGTACTCATATATTTTTAAAACGTGAATGTTTACTAAGAAAGAAAGAAAACAGATTTTTACATGTCAAGGGATTCCCAAGAACAGAAGACACTGGTTGATCCTAAGGCTAGCAAAGATGACTGTAAATAGTGAGAATTCCAAAAGAAAAATTAACTACTATGAGGGTTAGCTATCACTTTAATTCATTCCATACTGGGAGTATTCAACTCAGTCTTCCAGAGGAATTAGTTACAGAAGTTGAGTGCAAATCACTAATATACTATACTATATTAGTATCTAGGGTATGATACAGCCTGACTGTATCATATATATATATGTATATATATATATCTGATATAGCTTTCAATATACAGTCAACTCTCCTGAACTTATTTAAACTAGGCAAATACCGAGCAAACTGCTTTTGAAAGGAATAATATTATACCAAATTTTTCAGATGCAGAAAAATAAAGTGACTCATTAAGCATATACATATATTGATTGCTATGTCCCTGGTTCTACTCTAAGGAAGACAGGCAACAATTCATTTCCCATCTTTTTAAGATCCATGATTAACCTTAAATATGTTAATATTTAAAACACTTAGGGATGAACCTACAGATCATGAGTCAACAGATGAGTCAAAAGGATTAAAATCCTTTGTGAAATTAGGTTATTTAATAATGATAATAGTAATAATATGGGTTGACTTGAGTAAATAAAAAGGCTGTCATACCTGCATCTCTCGCCTCATAGGGTAGGTCCACTCCTTAAAAATAGGAGGAAAACACAAGAATAAGAGTTAATAACATTATGAAAAACATCACCAAATTAATGATTAAAAATGTGACATTCAAGTGTGTGGATTTTTAAAAAACGCATTATACTTTAAGAATATTCTATAAAAATAGCAGATTCAATTGGCTTCACAAACACCTGAAAATTTAAGTGACAAGAAACAAATAATTGGGTTTCCAAAATTATGATTATGTTACCTCATACAATGGATGTAATAGTTCATTAATTCTAATAGATATTCCAGAAGTTTTCTCCCCAAATAATCCTCTAAATCAGAGATGTTAACTAGATTTTGTCATTCATGCCAACTCAAATCAACTGGCAGTAGATAGATGTAGAGAAAGACTATTGAAGGAAAGAGCGCTGTGATCAATGAGCAATATATGAGATGGATGAAAGAAGAATGGTATGTGACAGGTATTTGCTATCCCTGATCTAAACTGCCAGATGCTTATCAAACAGCCTTTCCCATATCTTACTTGGACTTAAGAGTCTGTCTAGTTCACTTCCCTTTACAGATACATTTCAAGAATACCATAGATTTCATTCTGTCTTTGGAATGCAGACCAAGATGAAGAAGTTGGAAAATAATGCAAAATGCCAATGGCAAAAGACAAAATATTTTAAAAGCTAGGAAAAGAAAAAAAGCAGTTACAATGAATTGATATGAAGAATCAAATGTAGTACAGATAGTCCTAAATTGTAAATGGAATGCATTCCAAGTTTCTACCTTGCTTACTTAAAACTCAGTATTATAAATAGTAATTAGGTTTCCACAGTTAAAACTAGAAGTTTCTTCTTTTAAAACTTCTTATTTTGAAATAATTTTAGGATTACAAAAAAGTTGCAAAACTCGTAAAAGAAATTCCCTTTACCCTTTACCCAGATTCTACAAGTCAGAAAAGTATTTTTTAACACATAAGGTAGAAATGTTATACACCTGTAACAAAAAAGGGAGAAGACTCCTGGAAATGATAGTCAGCAGGTTATTTTTTTTAAAAAGAAAAGGAACAAAATATTTTTATTTTCAATCTTGAAAATGTGTCTCAACAATGTAGAAGTAGACTATAAACCCTGAGAAACCTTATATGTAATGATAGTTAAAATATTTTTTAAAATTATCTTTAAATGCACAGGTAAACTATCAAGTGACTTTTGTCACTACAGATTAATTTTGCCTATTTTTGAACTTCATATAAGTGGAATCATACAGCAGAACTATATTACATCTGTCTTCTTTCATTCAACCTAATGTCTATGGGATTCACGTTGTGTATGTCAGTAGCTTGTTCCTTTTTATTGCTGTGCAGAATACTATTATAAGCCACAAACGGGAAAAAAAACATATGCAAACATATATCCAACAAAAGATTTGTATCCAAAATACATAAATTCATATCAACAATAAAGTAGCAACCTAATTTTTAAAATGGGCGAAGACATCACACCATGGGAGATATATAAATGACCAATAGCACATGAAAAGGTGCTCAACATGATCAGTCATTAGGGAAATTCAAATTAAAACCACAAAATACCACTACACACCCACTAAAGCTAAAGTTAAAAAGACTGACAACACCAAATATTAGTGGTGATATGGAGCAACTGGTACTGTCAAAAACTGCTGATGGGGGTGTAAAACGAAATGTTAAATATACACCTACCCTATTATCAAGCAATTTCACTCCTAGGATTTACCAAAGAGAAATGAAAACACATGTCCACAAAAAGACTTGTACAGGAATACTTAAAAGCAGCTTTATTCATCATAACCCCAAATAACCCAAATGTCTATCCATACAATGAAATAGTACTCAGCAATAAAAAAGAATCAACTCATAAACACCATATAGATGATTTCCTAGATAGTATGTTCAGTGAAAGAAGCCATAAACAAGAGTCAATTTTGTGTGATTCCATTTACATGAAGTTCAAAAACAGACAGAACTAAACTATGATTCCAGAAATCATTTGTTGCCTATTGTGGGATAAGGTAGGGATTGCCTGGAAATTGCTATGAAATAACTTTCTATGTTGGTAGAAATGGTCTATATCTTGATAAGAGTAGTAGTTCCACTGGTGTATAATTATCAAAACTCACTGAATCACACACTTAATATCCATGCATTACACTCAATGTAAAGTTTATTTCTATTAAAAAAGAGAGCATCCTAACACAAAAGACAGACTACATACAAAGGAAAAACAACATACAAAGGAAACACAATTGTAACCCTGACTTCTCAAATGAAAGAACGAAAGCCAGAGAATAGGAACAATACATTCAAAGTGGTGAAATAAATCATTGTTAATCTAGGTGCTCAGCAATCATCTTTCAAAAACAAGAATGAAATAAAAGACAATTCCATACAAACAAAAACAGAGTTTACTACCAGCAGACTTTTATTAAAGGAATTTCTAAAAGATGTTCTTTGAAGAAAAAGTACCACTGTTTCTATTTTACATTTCTACGAGTATTTTAGACACAGAAAGCCCTGACTTCAAGAGGAAGTAGTCTGACTCCAGACTCCATTCTCTTAATCACTACACTATACAGGCTGGTTCTCAATGTAAGAAGGAACTATTATGGCAATATACATTATATTTATCAATATTTAAACAAATATTAAACAATTTTTAAAGTTAATATTTAAATATTGACTGCATAAAATGTTTAATTTATAGGGATTAATAGAATAAAGTAAATAATTTCCAAGCCAGTAGAGGGGAAAATGTGATTAAAGAAACTACAACTGAATGTTTACCTGCTTCTTTAACTTACCAATGTTATAATCTTTTTATACTGAAAAGTTTTTAAAGAACTTAGGCCAAAGACTCTGTCATTTTAGTCATGGTACCCCCCTAACATTAAGCATAGTGCCTGCCATAGAATAAGTACACAATAGATGTGCATTTCAGAGATCAATGGCACTAGATTCTATGAAACTTTTTCCCTTTTCTTTTAAAAAAAAAAAAAGATTCTTGAGAAGTCTAACAGCCAGCCTTATCTTCCTGAAGCAACTTCTCAGAGCTGTGAGAAAGAAGAAAAATGATTAAAGAAATGTGTACCTGTGAGTTTACCTAAAATGAAATCTCTAAATTGCACATGATGAAAGAAGAAAAACAGTAAAATATACATATATGGAAATGGTGAACATATATTTCAGGGAATACGTGGCAATATGCCAGAAGGCACATTCGAAGCCATAGGATCAACATGTGCTTCTTTCTGGAATATCAATCTTACAAAAGTGCTTTTTAGTATTTTCACTGGCCACTAATGAAACATTTTTATTTATTTATTTATTTATTTATTTTATTTTTAAGATTTTATTGGGGGAATTGGGGAATGGGAACAGTGCTGGGGAGTCAGGGAAGGGGAATAGACAAGTTGCTGTTGTTTTGTTCTTCAGTCTAGTTGTGGAGGACATTGCTTCACTGGCCCATGATGGTATTATCGTTGCGCTCTTCCTGGGTGAGGCAGATTAGTCGCCGGCCTCTGGATGGCCGCTCACGGCGGCTCTTGGCAGCTCACATCGGCTGCTGGCCACTCATGCTGGCTGCCGGCCATACACGGTAGCTTATGGCAGCCCACTGCAGCAGGGGCTACAGCCTACGCCATTGCCGGCGACTCATGGCAGTCCAGCTGCAGGTCGAGCTGTTGTTCACCATCTTAGCTGTAGAGGGTGCAGCGTCACTGGCCCTCATGTGGGATCCGAACTGGGGCCCTGATGCTCAGAGCTGGCGTCCCAAGCCAACTCTTAACCAATGTGCCACTCTGTCGGCCCGAAACATTTTTATATTAGATCAAATATGAACATATGGGATAGAATGCTAAATTTACCTGAACTTTTAAGTGAAACAAGAGGCTTCAAAGAAATTTTGAGCTTCTCATAAGATTATAAGCAACAGAATGTGAAGGACTGCAGCTATATTTATATAATAAAGATATTACAGGAGTAAAAAGCAAGTTACATAGTAGTAGAGAATAAAATTATTCCTATTCACAGGACAGATAAGCACATAGCCTCTTTTAGTGAGCATCAGGACTTGCTGTAATAAGCATGGATCCTTTGAAATCTAGAAAGCTCTCTCACAGAAAATTTCATTTAGAACTAACTATTCCTGGTGCTAGAATACTGTTCTCAAGAGTCTTCCCTCTTTGTTGCCCTTGCACTGATTACTACCTACCTACAGAACAAATCTTAAACCTTCTCAGTCCACCAATCCTGCTAGTGCCTTTAGCTTCCTAAATCAAGATTTCAAGTCATTCACGCTCACAGTCTTGCTCTACCAGACACCCAACTGTCGGAACATGTCTATAATAACAAAGTCTTGCCTATATCACACTCAGCCTTCCCATGCTGCTCCTAAAATCCATCACTTTAGAAATGGTAGTATTAATAGGGCAGACTCCCAACATAACTACCACTCTGTTGTGAGCTACTACTGTAGTTAATTAGAATCAAGTTCCCAAGCTTTGATGATTAGCCAAGCAATCCAACTTTTTCAAACCAAAGCAAGCCAGCTAAGCCAAAATATCCCTAATTGTGAAACATACCATGCTACTGATAAAATAGAAGGTACTACCTATTAAAACACTTTTCAGTCTCTCTCCTTCCTTCTCATACAAATGCAGTTAGATAATTCATAAAATTGTACTTAGGGGGTAGAAAAAATGTTCAAAGACCAATAAATAACTAAATGCACCAACGAAAATATGACAAATGGACCAAAGGACATAGGCTATAACCATAAGGTAAGCAAAAACTTAATTCTTATCATCAGATAGATCAAGTGGGCTGAAACACATAATTTTTAGAAATACCAAAGTGGATTACAAATTTTACATAGGTTGGGGGAAGCAGCTGGGGGGGGAGGGTGGAAATTATCAGAATTCTATACCTGAGCTGGGACATTTCACAAAACAGATAAACTAGTATTACAGTTTCTCTCCTCCAAAAAAAAGTAAACCTCTCCAAAATAAGCCCTTTCCTTTAGCTCCCACCCCTAGGCTCAAGCTTTGCCTACTAAACCAAAGGACCAAAGGAGACGTTCACTCAAAAATGAAAGGATTATGGAA
>NW_017731355.1:8159156-8202218 GCF_001890085.2 Hipposideros armiger
AAAAAAAAAAAATAGTCTGCAATTTCCTGATCAACCCTAATGAGGTAATCTGTCTGATAAACCCCACTGCCTTCTCCTACAGGAAAGTGTCCTTGCCTGAAATGATCCACTCTTTCATTTTCTTAGTCCCACCCTCTTTCTGCCTATAAAATCCTTCCATTTTGTACAACTCATCAGAGTTGCTTTCTAGTTGCTAGATGGGACTCTGCCCTATTTATGAACCACTTAATTAAAGCCAATTAGGTTTTTAAATTTGAATTTGGAAGTAACATTCTTATAGAGATGATAGGATCATCAAGCTAACATAGCTGGAACAAACACATCAATCATTAAGAGCATCCATTACTTTACTATTTGAATTCCACTTTTACAAAAACAAGATTTGGATTGTAATTTAGCTTTCCATTAGAGCTTTCTATGTGGAAGAGGCTGTGCTGCCCTCATCCTAACTATGTTTAAGACCATTTGACACTTCACATATCTTATTGGAAATTAGAAAATTAACATTGTTTTATTAGTTTATCATGACTAACTATATGCCCTATGTAACTGTTATTTTTATAGTTTTGTCTGCCTAAAAAGCACTCATCTTCTGTAGAAATGTTCCTATGATTTTGGTAGGAGAGCTGCCAATGATAAACTTCACTATCTTAGTTAGCTAAGGAAGCAGGTATATGACCTAGCCTGGGCCCTTCATTCTATTCACCCCTTCCTGGTTATAGTGACTGATCCAAAGGATGGGCACATGACCTAAGCTGGGCCAGTCCTCTAGACTTTAAACAATAAAGCTTGAAGAGAGGTGCTTTTTTCCTCAATGTGCAGGCTCCGTAAAAGTGTGAACCTGGAGCAGATGATGGCCAAACTCCATACCGGTGGAGAAGCCCAAGAAAAAGCAGAGACCCTGAGATAAAGCAGAGAAAAGCACTGATGAGAGACAGAGTCAGTTCTGATGCATTATAATACTATCTAGTCGAGTCCCTAAGCTGCAACCCTAGCTTTCTGGATTTAGTGACTTTTCTTTTTGCTTAAACTAGTATGAGTTTTGCAACAAAAACAGAAGAAACATCCAATGCTATGAAATAAGAAACAAATTGGCTTTCAGTAGATAATATTTTGTATCATTATCTACTAGGCTTTAAGCATTACTTCTGTCCCTCACAAGAAAGAAGTTATATTTTCCCAGTAATATTTTATAATTTTTGCAGGGGTAAGACATATTATACACACAATAAAAGAATAAATGTCAAGTCTGTAAACATTTTAAACTAGAACTTTTAAGATTAGAGCAGCGAAGAATTGAGTTGTATTAAAAAGAACAATGAATTAAAAATCATCAGAACAAAGTCCTCACTGTAGTTTGTGCTACTGTTGTAACCTTGGCACATTCCTTATTCTCAGTAAACTACAACTTCTCCACCTGAAAATTGGGAGTACTCTATGTTATTCCTAAGATTGCTCCCTGTGCTGAAATTACTGAATAATTTTGAGAATATAAAAGCATACTCACTATTCTATATTAAACAAAGAACAAAGTATAAATTCATTTAACTAACATTTAACTGTTTTTTTCCTATTTGAGTTTACTCTGAAAACATATGCAATTCTCATGGATCACTACCACAAGCAAAAAGACCCCCTCCAAACAAAAAAATGAGAACCCCAAATGAAGATATTCAGTAGAATGAATATTTGTTATAAATCGAATGGTCTCTTAAAAATAGAGCTTTCTTTTTCCAATTAATTTTTAAGATGTTTAAAACTAGAAATTTTAGATGTCTTTCTTTCTTGATCCTGCTAAAACATAACTGAGTATTCTTGTCCTAATACTAATTTAGACTTTAGAAAATTCTAATTTAATTGTCTGCAATACCCTAAAGTATTTTAAACTTGCAATAGAGAAAACTCCATAAAAACGTTATACAGGAAAGAAGGTGGGTTAAAAAGAACCCCAAATTAGAAATCAGGAGACCAAGTTATAAAGAACTTTCTTATTATTAACTTCCTTCCAAAAGGCAAGATTTCTGATTTATGTTTTCAGATTCAAATGAGCTAGCTTTGTGGCATTTTATTCTGCTGGTCATAGCTTTGCCTCAAAAAAAAACCAAAAAACGCCTCCCAAAACAAAACAACTACTTTGGGAAACTTCGAAAGCGCATTTGGAAGTTCAGGCCACGGGTCTATTCCACATGTGGGCCCATGTGTCCCACAGGTGAATCAATGACAGCAAAGATATCCCTCAAATTGAGATGAAAAATATTACCCTGGTATTGCTCTAACAATAAAAAGGGAGCCTTACTCCAAGTCCTCGACGCGGACCAAGCGGCGAAAAGACTGCTTTTTGCTGTCTCTTTAAATTAAGTAGACCAGACTCAGCCCCAGACGCCTCGGGAGGGGAAGAGGAACTCTGAATGAGGGTAAGAGCCCACAACCCCCAGAGCGGGAGGCCCCACCCCGAGGTCCCGGGACGCCCTCAAGAGGCAACGGGGGCTCTGTTAGAGCTGCAGGCTTGGACGGTTGGGGCCTGGGGTCGCTTCTCGGCCGAGAAGCCCCAAGGGGAGGCCTGTGCGTGGCAGTCACTGAGCAGACTCACCTCGGCGTCTTCTTTGCACTGTGGGAGCGAGGGGAACTCCAGCTTCACGTCCTCCATGATCCCGGCCGGCGGGCTGGTGGGTGGGGTGGGAGTAGGAGTTATTCGCCAGCCCGACCCTCGGGCTGGCAGTGGCTGTGAAAGGAAGGAGGGCCGGTAGACCCTCGGGCTGACGGACGGGCAGCGGGCTTACAATTAACACACGCAGACCAAAGGGTCCCAGCGACTCCGGCGGCGGCGGCGACAGCGAGGATGAGGAACGTTGGGCGGCTCATACCCGGCCGCCATGCTACTGCCGTCTCCCTCCCCTCCGAATCTCCAGCGCCCCTCAGGCCGCCCAGGCTCGGGCACAAGCACGAGCCCTACAACCGTCTCCCCTCCTACCCCCACGCTCACCGCGCCACTCCAGCCAATCCCACCCCACGCTCGCCTTTGGCCCGCCCCGCCCCGCGGCCGCCAGGTGTCAGCGCGCAGCCGCCCCGCCCCTTAGCGAGAGCGCAGACGCAGGGGGTGGGGCCTCGGAGGCGCCTCGGCCGGAGCTCACCGGCTGTGGAGGAGGTGGGGCTGCAGTAGGCGGGAGGGAACGACTGAAGGTCCTGGGAAAGGCAGTGGGACTATCCAAACCAGCTCTGCTCTTTCCAGATAGACGCAAATCTCCTTTGGCATAAGAATGGGCAAAACATCCTAAACCACGAGTAGTTGGTATCCAAAAAGAAGACCATAGTTTCCTCTCAGAATCCTGCGCAATCTGTGGCGAGGTTATAACCAAAGGAGAAATAAATGAAGCGTTCATCTTAAAATTGTTATGCTACACAGAAAATGAAGCACCCATCACTTTTAAGCAAATTGAAACGGTGGACTTGGGTATGACAACTAGAAAATCTCACGAAATGGCAAAGAGAAAAACTAAGAAATAGAAAAAATCGATCGCTCACTCAGTCAATTGTACACAATACTGAAGAAAGGTGTCTTCTTTAATTCGAAGTTTAGTATTTCAACATGTTAAACGACATGGCTTTCAGTATCTTTTAAAAATGAATCAGTACTATATTGTTAATAAAGTTTAGGTATATACATTCTCTGGGTCTAGGGAGATACTATTATCCTTTTTGTTTTTAAACAGATGAGAAAAATCAAGCTTAGAAGTGGAAGAACCCACACTTAAAAGTTTGTACATCAAACTGATTCTTGAAAAAATAACCACCACCAAAGTAAACAGGCAAGAAAGTCCTTTATTAATTAAAGTTATTTGCAAATTACAATAGGGAAGTAAAAAGAATCACATGGATATTTTACATAGATCCCCCCAACACACAAACATTCCATTTTTTATATTGTCACATTTATGAAATGCACTGCCAACATATATAGAAATGGAACTGTTCAATAACTTGAGTATTAGATGGCGAGCTTGAGTGAACCATTTTTTCTACCACTATGTAATCTGTTCTCTATCTTTTAAAGTTATAAAAAGAGCACACTATATACTCTGTAAGTTCTTAATTTGAAGAATGATTTTACAGTTACCCAGGTCATATATTTTTAGTGTTTATGAAACTGAAGTCAAGTTTCTTTTTAATAACACCTCTAATAAGATAATCTCAATTGATGCCCAATGATGATTTCCTATTATAGTTGTTAAAACTTTAATTGCCACATGATATGAGAAAGAATTGTGTACAGGTAGCAGAACTTTTGTTTTGAACATTTCTGACATCAACATCCCCTACATCAGACACTCTTAGTCTGGTATCCATAGGTACCTACAGAGTCCATGAGTGAGCTTGGGAAAGAATAAACCTCCTTAACTTTTAGTATATGCAAAATTATATATATATATATATGTACATATGGATTTTTCTGGGAAGAGGGTCCAGACCTGAACATTCTCAAAAGGGAACTATCATCTCACATAACTTAGGAAAAGCAAATCATATTTATAGCAAATATTACTTTCAATCATAATCTAAAAAAAGATTATGGATGCGCACGTACTATTTCAATTAATATTACAC
Source organism: Hipposideros armiger (assembly GCF_001890085.2). Classification (NCBI taxonomy): domain Eukaryota; kingdom Metazoa; phylum Chordata; class Mammalia; order Chiroptera; family Hipposideridae; genus Hipposideros; species Hipposideros armiger. The sequence goes on from NW_017731355.1 coordinate 8,163,759, forward strand.
AGCCTAATCATAGTAGGTGAAGAGTAAATAAAGACTTTCTGGAAGGAGGAATATCTAGATGTAAACATAAACACACATATGTTAAATATAACATAGATGGTATATATGCTGTTATGAAACACTGTGGGTACTGTTTTAAAATAAAATTCAAAAGCCGACAATCTAAACACAACTTCATCTTGGTTATTAGTTTACTTACTAAAAACCTAAAGAACTATAGTCAATGTATTCTTACAAAAGACAAGAATATATGTAGAACTGAATCAAACAGATTTTATTCAACTTTTTTAGGATGAGGAAAACAAATGATATAAAATAAGTCATAAGAAATGCTCCTTTAAACTACTATCTCAAACCATTTCAATGTTTTACAAAATGCTCACACGGGAAATATGAAAAGCTACAACATACTTTTTTTTATATCTTCTGCTGCCATAAATGCAACATTAACAAATATACAAATTTCTTCTCTACCAATCTTAAAAGTAGAATTACTGAATTACTAATTTTATGATGTTATTCATACACATTTATTCATACTCTTTTAATGAGATCATTGCCAATACATACATTATTTTCCTTAACTTTGTTTTTATATTAAGCCAATATCTGTCATGCATCTATCAAAATCCTTACGGTAAATTACACAGGTTTGTAGTCCAATTTAGACTCTAGCTTCTTAGAATCAGCCACTTTTCTGACTGCTTTCATGAAGTCTTCCTGTACTACAAAATCATGATCAGCACGAATTGCAAACATACCTGTGGAGAACAAAACATGACTGCTACATATAATATGTGAATTATTTGTTTATTATAAGAAAACTAAATAATGTAGAGTAAGTGTGAAGGAGCCCAGATTTACTACTTCTGAACCAGTAATTCTGATTTGTTAAAAATCACTATCATTGTTCAATAAATTCCCATAGCTATTGTGAGCATTATTTTCCAAATGATAAGCTAGAAAACTCAATGAGACAATTATCTGAATATTTGAAGTCCAGCTCATACAGTCCCTGTATCCAATGGCATTTTGAAAAACCAAACCAAACCACACCCAACTATCAACAAAATACACACATTTAAGCAGTAGTTTCTTAATTCTACTGGAAGCAATTCCCTTGGAAGGAAGAAGCACATGTATGGTTTGAGAAAACACAAAACACTTCGTTATTTTGATAGCTGTTACTTGTTAATAATCAAAAGCTTAGAGTAGATTTTAAAAAGCCAAGAGTGGGCTTTAGCAAAACTCAGTGCCATTACTCACATATTAAAATTGTCCTATTTATGTACAAATTGATATTTTTATGACTTTCATAATTCAAGTATCACAATTCAATTTTTTCTTTCAAGTTTTTGACAAGTTACTTGTCAAATACTAATTGACAAAGGGATAAGAGTTTTTGGTTTGTGTTTTTTCTTTACAACATTATGTAGTTTTATCATGGATATAGGTCCCAGGTTTTGAGAAGATCCTATATTTCATGATAAGCTAACGCTGTAAGTTATCACTATCAACTAATTAAATGAATCCTGCAAATATTTTCATTGAGGATCTGCTTATACTGAATTTTCACTTATGTAAAATGAGTGGGTTTGAGTAGAAGAGTTCAAAGGTTACTTCCTATCTTCCCTTTCAAGATTTCTAATTAATAAAGAGTCTTGAAAATAGCCACTCTATGTTGTCCTCAGAAATCAGGTGAATGGAAATGAGTTTTTAAATACTGAAGCTTTAAAATTTGTTTAGAATGCTACAACTAAATTAGTTAAGTTATTTTTCCAAACCTTGTGCATATGACTGTTCCCAAATCATTGTTTAGTGAATGAGTGAATCTGATATACATTCTAATCCAAAAATAATGAAAATCTCTGGATTTGAATGGAAAAAGACAACTATAACTGAATCTAGTGTATTTTAACTTACAGAAAGATGTTAACAAAAAAAGCTTGAAGTCTAATAAAAAGAAAACCAAAGAATTTCAGTATGTCTCTAGATGTGAATGCCCCACCCAGTTAAAAAGCTAAAATTTTAATCCACACAGAAGTTATAGCTCTTCATTGGAAATAGCTAAAAATAAATTATTTTAAATATGTGAAAAATAAGGAGACTCATAATTTGATGTTATCAGCTTTTAAGATTATGACACTGTTTTGTTTAAGGATTCCAGTTTCACTAAAGCAATCTTTTGATAATAATTTGGTCCAGTGTAGATTTTGGAAGAGAATGTCATAAATTACTCTGAGTAGTTCAAGCCACATGACAGTGTAACCCTTAATATTTTTCTTCGTTAGTAAGTCTTTGTGAGCATGATTTACTCTGATTTGTACTGAGTTTCTAGACCTGCAGATCTTTTGATTCAGATGCTGAGTCACAGTGTGCCCCCAAAGATACTCCTAAGGAAAAGCCATGCCTGAGGAGCCTCTTTAAATATTGTCTGTTGAATTTATAAGAAATGTTAATATAAGGCCAAAGATGATATGGAAAAAGAGAGGAAATCACCTATCATAACACCGTAGAAATTAGTTTTTTCAATTTTAAGATTCTGTGTAAAGGACAACGACTAAATGACTCTATGTAGGGTTTTAAAGCCACTTGGCACTAGAAATAAAAATAGAATCACACAACCCACAGAGAAAATTATATTAAAAAACTATTACATTTTACACAAGTTGCATGATCACAAATTCATAAATCAATCTTTGAAAGCTTACTGCTGACAGATTAGTAGCAGAAAACATGTCATCTACTTTGCAGCAGATTCCTCTGGTGTTGACCCAATCTCCTTTCAGCCATGGGTATGGCACAGTTCTGTACAGTCCCAGTCTAACTTCAGGGGGCCAGTATCCTATTACATGTGTGTCTTTGCACATTCTGCTCTAAGGAATCCAGAGTGCAAAGGAGTTAACATACCCAAGGGCATATCTCATTTAAGGGGAGATGAGAGCTGATAAATGAATGCCAGTCTCCCATGTTCCAGCCGGGTCATTCTAGAAGGCATTCTGTATGTTTCTCTGAGGGTCTCATCAGAAATCAAATCCCCCTTATCATAGCTTTCCCTTTTTCCATCTCACATGTCCCATCTTGGAATCATTCCCAAAAAAACAATCACCCAAATCCTTGCAAAGCCCAGACTCTGCTTTTGGACAAACAACATATTTTTAGCAAATTAAACAAATCAAAATCAATAGCAAAAACTGTACTGAAAAAACCATACCTGCTTCAGTACAAACATTTCTCAGGTCTGCTCCATTAAAGCCATCTGAAAGCTTCACAATTGCTTCATAATCTGTTTAGGAAAAAAAACTGGAAGTTAGGGGGAAAAAAGACCTTTTCTTGATTTATGCCCAAATAGAAAATTTAAACTGAAGAGCTTGCTTTGAATTTGATCAACTAGGCATCATCTCTGTTATCATTCCACAATATTAACAACCAGAAACTATACTTCTGTTCAGAAAACCAGCACCAAGCAGAAATATACTTTTGAAACTTTACAACCAAGAAATATCCTCAATATCTGAAAGCACTTTTTTTCTATATACAGAGATTTTATTCAATTTTTAAAGAAAATGAGGACTTTAGACACAGCTTTGACCCTATAACAAAGCAAATCTGTCCAGCTTTAAACCAAATTCCAAGAGTAGCCACCTTCTATTTTTCAGCAGCTGCCAAGAGCACCCTTATTGAGCTTGAAAGCATCTTAATCTGTTTCTCCACAGTGAAACAGTTATGCACATGAAACTTCAGATATCTGTCAAGCTATAACTCATTAAACTGTGACCAAATCTTTAAATTGAATAAGTCTAGGCATTCAAAACCAACTGCAATTACAATGGAATTTAATCACATAAGCCAAATATAAAATATACCAAATACAGTTATCAGACTAATTTTATCATATGGAATTTTCATATGCTAGAGCAAGCATTGGGTAGCTTTTATGGTTTTTGTATAAGCTCCAAGTGGTGAGGTATCAGATCTATGATAATAGTGATTATCAAGTGACCTTTCTATCCATGTGACAGACAAAACGAAGAACTGTTGGCTTGGGGTAGCAGTTATGGACTTGATATAGAACAAGAGAGAAATGAGAGGCAGTGTAGGCTACTACAATGTGAGTAACTGATGCGACACCCTCTGTCAGGCAATCTAGATTATGTCAATCTCCATTAGAAACCACAAGGTATTTGTTAGTCTTCATTCTGGTTCGAATTAATCGTAAACTTCCTGAGAGTAGGGATTCCCAAGGTTAACATAGTATCTGGCACCTAGCAAGAGCTCAGTATTGGAAGAAACCTATAAAGTGACCTTTTTATTTCAACTTAATCTTTCTAGCTCAAAACTCTTATATGAGCAATAAGAAAATTAGTGGGAGGCAATAACCAAATATTTGTAATTATTTTGGACCATTAACTTCTACAAGTTTTTAGAGCTGCTCAGTAATCAAACTAGATTCCCTTAGTCCAGGGGTCAGCAAACTTCCTGTAATGGGCCAGACAGTAAATATTTTAGGCTTTGCAGACCATATGGTCTCTGTCAAAACTACTCCTTTCTGCTGTTGTAGTGGGAAAGCAGTCACAGACAAAATGTAAATATATATGGGAGTGGTTTTATTATAATAAATTTTATTTACAAAAACAGAAGGCAGATAGAATTTGGTTTGTGGGCCTCTACCTAGCTAGATAGATAATTTTTATAACTTCTCTGTCCTCAAATCTCTTAACAATCTTTTCCCATCTTCACTCTGAACTTGCTTCCTATTTCACTTAGAAAATAAAAGCATTCAGAAGAAATATTCTACAAGTTCCTGCCATACTTGAGAATCTGTCTTCATCAGCATCCATATATTCTGCCTTCCCTCCTATTCTCGTAAGTGAAGTCTATGCTCATAGACAGGGCCAACCCGTTTTCAAGGAAAGTGCACTATCAATTTCTCACTCTCCAAGATCATTCCCATTAGCATAAAAAGTATTGTAAGTTCTTCTATCTTAAAGAAAACTCCCCCAAATTCTCATTTCCATTTCAGCTACAGCTTCATTTCTTCTCTTCTCCCCTTTGCTACAGAACTTTTGAAAGAAATGTCTGTCCTCCCAATCTTTCTGAAACACATTTGAAGTAGACTTTCATTCCCACCATTCCAAAGAAATTGCTTTTGATAAGGTCACCAATGGCCTCCACAAAGTAAAACCATTCTCACAACTCTTATTTGACCCACTGCCAGCATTTGACAGGGCATTAATTCCTCCTTATAACAATGTCTTCACTTGTATTCCAGGACACTACCAATTACCAGCTCCTGGCTCTACTCCTACCTGTGACTATACCTTCTCTGCCTCCTTTGATGGTTCTTCATCTCAACTTCTTAATGCCAGAATTATCTCAGCTCAGTTTTTGAGACTTTCCTCTATCCATATTCACCTCCTCAGAAATCTCATCTAATCTTAAGACTTTAAAAAACATTTTTATGCTGTTATCCACATGTATATCTCTAGACCACCCCAATGAACTATTATTGATGCATATACAACTACTAATCAACATCTTTATTTGGATATTTAATTGGCATCTCAAATGTAATATACCGTTTAAAGCCCATCTTTCCAGATTTCCTCTATTTTTATTGATGGTAACTCCATCTTTACAGGCGTGTGAATCAAAAACGTTAAGTCTTCCCTGATTCTTCTCTTTAGCTCACTTCTCACATCCAATTCATTACCAAGTTCCGCCACCTCTATTTTCAAAATATATCCAGAATCTCATTATCTTAAAACAGTTACAATCTTGGACCAAGCCACCATCATCTTTGCCTGGATCACTGAAATAACCTCCTAACTGATCCTCTTGCTTGTTGTTCCTCTTCATGCAGCCAGAATAATGTTTTTTATAACATAAGTGAATTTCAAAATATTTACGTTTACAATGATATAATGTTGAGATTTGCTTTCTAAAAATTCAGATGAAACATAATTGGCCAAGGGTTAATAATTATTGAGGCTGGGGGATGAGTACCTAGGGTTAGAAGTTCATTACATTCTTACCTCTACTTTTATGTATTTCTAGTTTTCTATAATAAAAAGTTAAAAATAACAAAAAGAATATCATTCCTTTGCTTACAATCGTCCAATAGCATCCATATCATTAAAAATAAAAGCTGGTTTGTACATGGTGGCCTCAGTAAGGCTCTACACTCTCTGGTCCCCATTACGTCTATGATTTCACTTGCTGTCACTGTCCCATTTACTCTGCCACAGACACTTTGGCCTCTTTGCTGCTCCTAAAATGTTCCAGGCATGCACCTGCTTCAAAGTGCTTACTTGCTGCTCCCTCTGCACGATTTCCCCCAGATATCCGTATCTAGTTTCTTCATCTTTTCAGGTCATTGTTTAAAAATCACCTTCTTGATAAGGCCTTCCCTGTGCTTCCCTCTACCCCCCTCCATTTATATATTCATTCATTCATACCTACTCCTGGCATTACTTAGTCCCTTTTCTTGCTTTATTTTACTCCACAGCACTTATCACCATGTAATATTCTATATATTTTACTCACTTTATCTGTCTTTCCTGACAAGAATGTAAGTTCTATAAAGGCAGGAATTCATCATTTGTTCATTGCTATCTCCCAACACTTAGAACAATTCCTAGCATACAGCTGATACTCAATAAATATCAACCGAGGGCTGGCCGAGTAGCTCAGTTGGTTAAGAGCTCGCTCAAGAGTGCAAGCTCTGAGCAACTAGTGGTTCGATTCCCGACCCGAGCTGAGCTGACGCTGAGATGCCAACAGGTGGCAGGATGGCTCAGCTAAAAAAAATTAAATAAATAAATAAATATCAACCGAATTTAAGACCACCAAGTTTGCTGAATTTAAAACCAGATTCGATAGACTATCAATAATATCCAACAGCATTTTACTTAATTTACCGAACGCAAATATATATAAAATATTTCCTTACCTATTTCACCATGCTTTGTAATGGGACCTGCATGGATTTTCAATATATCTAATCTTGCTTGTTCGTTTGGTAAATCAATATCTGAAAACAAAAAATTATAAAAAATTTTGCAGTTTTTTTGTTTGTTTTCTTAAATAAAGTAGGGGGTGAGATGAGGACGAGGTATGGAAAGAGAAAAGAACATAGACAAAGGGAAATGGACAGCAGGTAAAGAATCTTAACTCACGTATTTTTCTATCTAATCTTCCAGGACGAAGCAAAGCAGGATCCAATGTATCTGGTCGGTTTGTAGCCATGATCATTTTAACTCTGTGTAGAGTATCAAATCCATCCATTTGATTCAGTAACTAAGAATATATTTGTAAATAAAAATCACAGCTTTTACAAAACAGCCCAACCATAGTACATATACATAGTACACCAACCAATACATAGTACACTCTTTATACGCCTAATATCATGCAATGTATTGCCTACAGATAGCTAGCTATGTAATCATCAAAATGATCACTTTGGGCCAGCCGAGTGGTGCGGTGATTAAGAGCTGGCTTGGGACGCCAGAGAGCCCCGGTTCGGATCCCACATATGAGGGCCAGTGACACTGCCCTCTACAGCTAAGATGCTGAACAACAGCTCAACCTGGAGCTGGGTTGCCATGAGTTGCGGCGTCAGCGTAGGCTGCAGCCCCTGCTGCAGTGGGTTGCCATGGGCTACCGTGTGTAGCCAGCAGCCAGTGTGAGCGGCCAGCAGCCGCAGTGAGCGGCCGTCCTGAAGCCGGCGACTGATCTGCCTCGCCAGGGAAGAGCGCAATGATGGTCCCAACTTGGGCCAGTGAAGCAATGTCCTCCACACTAGACTGAAGAACAAAAGGACAGCAACTTGTCTGTTCCCCTTCCCCCAATCCCCAACGCTGTTCCCATCCCCCAATTCCCCAATAAAAATCTTTAAAAAGAAAAAAAAGAATTATGAAACTAAACTATGTGGATCTGATTTCCAATGTTCAAGTGTTTTTCATATCATTACTTATAAAAATATAAACTAATCATAAAATCTAATGTATAAAGTGCTTATGGTATGGCCAGCATAAAATTTACATTAGGATAACCAGACATAATGATTTTTCTATAAATTTGATAGTAAATCCATTAAATATCTTTTCAAATAATTCTACTAAACATAGAAATGAGACACTAAACATGTGCTTTGATTCCTCAAGTTTTCAGAATAAATGTTGAAAAACTGAATTCAACAAACTCTTTAAAATATAGGCAGCATGAAAGTCTATTTTGTTCCCAAAATATCTGTTAGCTGACAACGTATCAGCAGTTACATGAATAAAACTAGTATCTGCATTGTTTTAAAATACCTCAGTTTAAGGTCTGACAGACTCTACAAGTAATTTTAAAATGCGGTATATCTTCTGAGCAAATCAGTATGATTATGAAAAGTAATTTTCAAATATCCATTCTTAGACAGTACTGGACACTACATTACCTATGCTACCCTAGCTTCTATTTGTAGAAATGGGAAAATGTATTTGGGATCTTGCCATCACTTCCACAGAATTTGGAGCGGAGAAAGGCTTTATGTACATTCTAATATCCCATCATCCACCTTTTTCCATTATAAAACTATTTTAGTTTCCTCTTAGTCTCAGCAATAAAGCTAGAGGGGAAAGTGTTAGTGATTTTTAGAGCAGTCTCATACATAACTATAACTCATTTATTGCCACCAGTTTTAATATGTCCATTACTCACAAAATGTCTTAAAAAAACTAGCACAAGATCACATTCGCCATATAAGTTATATAATACACAATTTAAATATCTGAATGGCTGGTCTGTTCAAAAGACATAGAAACGTAAAGCTGTACATCAAATGGGAATTTTGTATTGTAGATACCCCTATTACTTTCTATAGTCATTGTCTTACTCAAGATTGTGGTGGAGAAATGTGTTCATTCCTGTCAATATTTTCAAATTTCATACTTAAGTGTTCTTCATTTATTCTTCATTTAAACCATTGTACATATTTGGCTTTCAAATATTCAATGCTCACTTCTTTATTCAATAAATGCTGATTTCTTTATAAATCCTCTTTATCAAATCTTACCTCCATTAAAGTTCTCTGAATCTCTCTGTCAGCTGAAGTACCCTCAGAAAACCGACGACCACCTAAAATAATGATATGGTAACTCATATGCATTACTTTTCCCCTCTATAACTATCATTTAAGAAAACAGAATATGACAGTTTCTGGAGTTCAAAACATTAAGATGAAAATTAAATAGTAAGAATGATACCTGACAAAGCTAATGATTTTCGTTTAACATTTATTATTTTGTCAATGTCAAAAGTTATGTATTAAAATTGGTTAAACTTCCTCAAAAATTTTTAATAACTAATATCCAGTTCATTTTGCTACTTTATACAAGTTGCAATTGGAGGAGATAAGAAAAAAGTTCTTTTAAAATTTCCTAATGCTTTCAAGAAAAACTTAAATTTTAGAAGTTGTTACTCTTACCAATAGCATCTATTTCATCCATAAAAATGATGCACGGTTGATGGTCTCTGGCATAATTAAACATTTCTCTGATCAAACGAGCACTTTCACCAATATACTTGTCTACAATAGAACTAGATACAACCTGATTAAAGGAAAAACATTAAGGTAAACATAAATAATTCAAATAAAATTTAATTTCAACAGTTACACAAAGACTCTTCCCTTTACCTTTAAGAAATTGCAGTCCAGCTGGCTAGCAACAGCTCGTGCCAAGAGTGTTTTTCCTGTACCTAAGAATGACAAAAGAAGTCCTAGTTAGATGGAAAGTAAAACAAACTTTCAAAAGCCTTTTAAGGATGTAATCCTTTGGATAGTAAATTCTGCAAAATGGAAGCTAAATCCTAAACAGAATTTCCAGTGAAAATTCCAAAGCACTTCTTTCAATATTAAAATTTTAAATTTTATTCAAAATATCCCTTGTAATTTTATTTAAAGCACAATAAAATAACCTTAGAAACATATCAAACCCTATTTACTAACAGACTACAATGGAAACTTGTTACGTTAAAATCCATTGGTCTGTCATGCACACTAAATGGATCTTTTACCCATGCAAGATATTGTAGTATCAAGTATTAGATATTTGGAAACTACTGATTGTGTTATGGAAATCTGAAATGTTGGCATTTTTCATTATACATTAAAAAATTACATTTGTTAATATCACCACCAATTTCATCCTTTTAAGTATTAACATATTAGAAAGCTGTCGAGCTCATAGTGCCAGATTTAAGTTTTCAAAAACTAAATTTTTGCTTGAATGCTCAAATTTTATCACTGGCTACAGATACTGCCAGTTTTTTCTTTACTATTACAGGCTAACTTCATTCATTTTTGAAAAATGTGTACCAGATAACCAATAATCAGTCTGAATAACCAAGAGCCAGTCTGATAACCATAGATTATCTCTAAATGATCCTTTCAAGTAAAGATGGTATTCTGTGAAAAGCAGCTAATTCAGCTGGCATCTCTAATAATTGAACAAGAGTTAACTATCCTAATCAATATGCAACAGAAGTACTTTATATGTATTTTCTATTTCATCATATGGAATAAAGATGTTCTTCAAGGATCAAGATTTAACAAAATTAATACCTTTTACTGCTTCACCAAGGACATTTTGAAGTAAAACTGGCATTTTTTTTCAAAACTGCAAGTGTGAGTGGTCAAGAACACAATGACTACTGGTGCCATTTCATGTCAGTGACTTAACTGATTCACGCTATGGCATGAGCAGTTTTACCCACATTGCTTTTGCACCATCAGCACAGACGCCGACACACTGAAAAAGGCACCTAACATCTTAGTATTATGAAAGTAAGCTTTGACCTTGCAGGCTCCCTGACAGTGTCTCAGGGACACCCCAAGGTCTGTGAAACACACAGGACCCTTATACTAGAATCACATGGCATGTTAAGATATATAGTACATGCTCGAACAACATGCGTTTGAACTGCATGGGTCCACTAATACACAGATTTTTTTCAATAAATACTATTTTTAATCCACAGTTGGGAGTTTGCACACGTGGAGGGCCAACTATATGCACTGATCTATGCCATTTTATGACTTAAGCATCCACATATTGTGGTATCTGTGGGGGTCCTGGAACCAATCCCTGAGGATACCAGTTTTGGGGGAGTCAAACATTATATGTGGATTTTCGACTTGTTCAAGGGTCAACTGTATATCCTATGAAGCACAAGAGGAATAAGCATGCTGAGAGAATATCCCTTCCTTACTCTGAATAGAGTGGAGGTTAGAACTGCCCACGTTAAATTTCCATCTTATTTTTTTATTCATTCATTCATTCATTCATTCATTCATTCATTCATTCGTGGGGCAGACATAATTCAAAACCAACCTGGTGGTCCATATAGCAAACAGCCTTTTGGAGGTATTATTCCTACACGCTGGAATAATTCTGGGTTTGTAAGGGGTAATTCTATCACCTAGAAAAGAAGATGCATGGTTTTTAAACAGTTAGTAAAGATTTTGATGTATTTTCAAATATTTTAAGTAAAATATCAACATAGGTATACACATTGTAATTCATAATAGATATAGAATTCCATGTTATGTAAAACTATTTATAGTAGAGAATTTTCTTCAAGTAGATTTAAAGTATCTCTTATAGCTATAAATTTTTAAATAACATTTTTAGATTAATTAATTTAAAAGTGTGTGGTTATTTTAACAAACCACACTCTTGACTAGGGTGATCGTTACATAAGCATATAACGTGACAAAACACATTTGAATTATACCCTTTAAATCTGTGCATTTTACTGAATGTAAATTATGCCTCGATGTAAAAATTATACTACAAAAAAATCAGTGCAGCAAAAAAAATAAATCAAAAGATCTATACTACTTTGCGTTTGGGACTACAACACAAAATATTAAATGGGGAAATTTTGGAATGTTGTAATTGCCACTAAGAGAAAAGGTATATAAAATTTTCATGTGTTGGCATTTTGTCATAGCAGCCTTAAAAGAACCACATATTTTGCTCTCAATATCCTACTAAAACTGATTCAAGGGAAAAAAGCTGGAGAATAGAAAAACTGAGAGTATGACTGTCCAACTTGAAGTCTTTATAGTACCAGGAATCTGTATTTTTAATAATACCAGAAAATGGAATATACTAAACTCTGAAAACTACTGGCTTACGGCTTAAATCAGAGGATGTAAACCATTCTGACTATCCTCATTCATTCCTAAATATTTCCATCCTAAATTAGGATAAAATCAATGGGACAATAAATTTGATTTAAGGAGAATGGTTATGAAGTCATCTGTGCTGTGAAGCAAGTCAATCCTGATTAGATTCTTCACCTAAGAGCATAAAAGGTTTAAGCCACCCTAAAGCCAATATTTTTCTTAAATGGCAGGAAACAGCTTCATCAAAATAAAATATTTATGGTGCAGGTAACTTACCCTACTATAAAGGTGGGGAGTTAACACTAATAAAGATATGAGAAAAACTATATTACACACACAGTATCCAAAAGTGCTCTGATCCATGTAACCTATGATAATTAATATCACAGATGGCACGGGCATTGGATTACATCAATTATTCTTAGTTTTTATTTCCTTGTCAAAAAGAGGATTTTTTTTAACACCAAATTACCTCCAAATTAACAAACACCTATAATTTTCACAGCTAGAAATTCAGTGCTATTCTTATCTCAGCAAGAATATTAAATGTATAATTTTCAGTAACCACTATTTGGACAAAGTAATTTTTCATCCTTTTTCTCCCATCAGGAATCTTAAAACCAATACTATTTATTATTAAGTTCAGAAAACAAAGCATCAACTACCAACCTCTCTTAATTCCCGAATCTGTTCTGACAGCCCTCCAATCTCAGAATAAGAAACATTCCCGGGGTCTTCATGAGACATGTTGTAAACCAGTGGATCTACCTCTCTTGGCAAATATCTGTAATGAGAAGGTATATGTATTTTTCTTTAAAAAGATGTACTTTTCTCTCAGCCTACAGACAGTGTAAAATGACTTGCTTATGTAAGCACCTACAGGTGATTTTATAAAAACATGTTTAAATTATTAGGTATTAGTAAAAGGGGAAAAGTGGCAAAATATTCAGTGATAAAATACCCATATATTTTGGATAAAATCTTCCCTCTGTGAAAATAAAGGTAAACTAAACAGAATAAGAGACCTACCTCATGATAGTAAGTGTAGTCATATCCAAAGCAACTCTTGTTCCTGGTTTCAGCTTACTTTTGTCAAGCTAATTTTGTAAAACAAAAAAAGTTAAACAAACACTTAAAAAGGGGAATAACACTCTAACAAGAGTATTATTTAGAAGCCAAATAATCATTGTTACCCTTCAGAGAGGACACTAGTATTAGATTATAAACACCATGCCAATAAAAGGGTATAAAAGTTGTAATTCAAAGTTATTTCCACCTGCCCCCTAAAAGAATGCCCTTTTGTGCAATCTCAGCATGAAATGTGAAATCGATCACTTATACACAAAGTTCTGAGGTGGTAATGGCCTTGTTTATGAAGAAGGAATGGACTTTGGTATTTTATTTTTAAAGGCTCACTTTTTAATATAGTTTTGCTCATTATTTTGATTCAGACACTATATATAATACAGTGACTTCTGCAATTAGTACCTAAGCATTTATACAGAAATCTGTTAAGTGAACATTTTGGGAGAAGAAAAAGGAAGCATTCTAAAGTTGTGCCCATTAGATTTACTTTCAAAACTATAGTTTTTGGGAAAAATGTGTTACTTGATCATAGGAGATAAGGGGGGAAATGCATGCTAAAAACAAAACAAAAAAACAACAGCCATCATTGTTGCCTTTATGATATGCCAGACACTCACTATGCTGAATACATTACATTACACCTTAGGTTGAATCATACTATACAAATTATTGACATATTGAGGCAGAGTAACTTACTAGAATTGGGTAAAATCTATCCAAGAGAATCACATCACACTCAGGATGTTACTTTTCAAAAATAAAGTTACCTGTTGCCATAGTTTAAAAAATTGCTTGCCAATACAGTTTCAGAATCACGCAAATTGCTAACTACTTTTCATAGGATTTTGCAGAGAGTTCTAAGTTTAGGAGTTAGTGCCAATTAAAATGAAGTGGAGACAGGCAAAATACTAGGTTTAACATAATGGATTAAGCTAAAAAAAATTGACAGTAAGTGAAGTATTAGAAAAAGAGCTAAACAAAAATCAATGTGAAGCTATTTCAACATTTACATCTGTATGAAATATATACTCTGGTTTTTCTAATGTTTTCCAATACTCTCCTGCCCTCTTACAACCATGAATTATCTTAGAAATGCCAACTTTTGGCATCCAGAGGGCCCACTGATACAACATTGTATCAGTGTTTTAAAACCTGAATATGATACAACAAATACTTAGAGAAAGCTCTTCCCAATGAATTTATAACTATGTTCCAAAGACACTGTCTAAAGAATAGGGCAGAACATAAATTGGCTTCAGAGGCTACTAAATGATTCAAAGACATATTTTTGGTATTTTTTATGACTGCAAAATGAAATGTGGAGTTATTTCAATTTGCTTATTCTAATCTAAATGAACTTATAAAAAATAAACTTAGGTTATAGTAAAGTCTGTAAGTAACATTTCAGAATGTTTAAATATAAAACATAAGTAATTGATAGGGTCGAATCCTTTTAAGTCCCATTCAAAAAAGATATTAAAATAAAGTGATCTGAGAAATTTTCTAGTTCTAAAAGTCTTTGATTTCTAAGTGTATAGAGCTGACTGAGGCAACTTGATACAGTAGAAAGTAAAGAATATCAGGAGCCAAAGCTCATAGTTTGAGTTTAGGCTTTGCTAATAATTAGTGATATCTGAACAAATCACCTTTGGGAGTTATGGGCATAATGCCTAACCTGCTTACCTCAAGAATTAAATAACTTATATGAAAGTGCTTTTGTCAATTATAAAGCACTATACAGATGTAAAGTGTTACCTGTCGACGACAACCCACAACATATCTTGGTCCATTTGTAGCTTTAACAATGACTAGAGGAAGAAAATGAAAGAAAAAATTGAAAAACATCAAGTAGAAAATAAATATACCCACATCGATAGCAGGTTGAGTTTTATTTCTGTCCCCCAAGGAGACAATAGTTGAAAGAAAAATTAAGTCTGTGCAAGAATAGCATCCACCTTCACTATTGACATTAGAATAAAAAGCATTTCAAAAGTTGGTCATGGGGGGAGGGGGTCTGGTTTTTTCCTTATTAATTAACAATCCAATCCACTTACATTTTTCTTCAGTTAATTGCTTAAGTACTTCACCCACAATCTAAGAAAGAAAAAAAAAGCATGACTTTTTGCCAACAGCTAAAAACCAAAGCAATTACCATCACACCCCAAACTCCATTACCTACCTGCCCAACACTTTGTAGGGCCTTCAGATCATTTTCAGACTTTTCATACTGCTTGGTAAGTTCTTTTAATTGTTCCCTTACTGAAATAATATAATTTGAACATTTTAAATTAATAATCTCAGTGAGTTTAAGTTACTAAGACTCAGTTTACTTACGTTTACTTAAGTCTATTTCACTTCACATACATTTCATAGCCACTATATCAAACCACAAAAGAAATAATGCTGTTTGTAGGTGACACGTTTAAAAACAAAATATTACAAAGCATCACCTTTTCATTTTCTTAATCAGCAATACTTAGTTGTGTAAGCACATTTTAGATTATATATTTAACAGATATTGACACTCCTGACACTTCTGAATTTGCGACTACAAATCGAAATGATAAAAGTTGGACACTTCCTCACCTTTTCACCTATCTATATGGTTTATTACTCTCCGGCTTTCTGCCGTAAATAAGGTCAACTGGTGCAGTGCTCCGCAGAATTATATGGTTATGGTCTTCCTTCGTTTAATTAAACCACTCAGGCTTTTCAGTGAAGGTGCACTATGAAAAAATATATGTGCCCTTTTGGCTCAGGAGGTGAAGGGAAACTTGTGCGTCTGACAGACGACAACTCAAAACATGAGAAAAGACGAAGAGGGTTTATTATGACCCATGGACTCCTTCTTACCCTCCGCATCCTGCTTTCCACTCCATTAACAAGCCAGCTCCCCGGGTCTCATCTCTTCCCTTCTCCGGGACTCCGCAAATACTGTCCTCCTTGCACCCCAACCTGGGAAACATCCCTGGCCCATTTGTTCCCCACATCTCCTCCAGTCCTCTTTCATTTCCGTCTCTGAACTGGGAATATTCTGTCATCTGGACCAGACTGGGCCATTTCCACGCCCGAAGGGACTCTGCTTCCCAATCTCAGGGCGGCATGACAAAGCGCCTTGTCCTCCGACCCAGGCCTTCCCATCGCAGGGTTCGGTTGCCGGGCTAGGCCAAAGGCCTCCGCTTTGTCAGAGACAGAAGCGGGTCCAGGCACGAGATTATGTGGCAAGAAAGGTGCACTCACACTCCTTGAGACGGCCGTCGATCTCCTTGTGCTCCAGCAGCTTCTTGCGGTAGTCCTGAAGCGCCTTATCTCTAGGGTCCGCCATGATGAGAAGCCGTCGCTCATAGGGGATGCCGGGAATGGCCATGGCCGCCGGGGCGGGGGAAGGGGAGGGGCGAGGGAGGAGAGCCTCCCTGGAAAGGCGGGTAGGCTGACGACCCCGCCCTTTCCGGTTGGCCCCGCCTCTCTATCCACCGCTCCTACTTCTGCGTCTTTCACCTAGAACGCCGGCGCGCATGAAAGGCCTCCGGCCACACTGCCCCCTGCAGGTTGGACTGGGTAAAGCAGGGTGCTATTATCGTTGTCATCCCCTGAGAGGCCTCGCTTGGTATTCTTAAATCACTGCTGTCCTGGAACCACAAAAGACTGTAATAAATTGAGGTGAGAGTGAAGTACAGAATGTGCAATCTTTATATACAGCTTCGATGGCCTGTCAGTATAACACAGTACTTTTCAAGATCTCCCGGTACAGAAGGAGTAGGCTATTTCATGCATTTATTCTTTGTATTAGGGATATAATCTAGTGGGGAGATAAAAAAAATAATTTCGGAGTAATAAATACTATATACTATAATGGAAATAGAACATGGTGATGTTGTAGAGTAAGGTGAGAAGAACAAATTTAGACCACATACTGAGATAAGGAGTCAGCTGTGCAATAAATGAGAAATTTCCAAACACAGGAAACAGCAAATGCAAAGATATTGAGGCGAAAAACAGCTTGGCTCATTTCCAGGAACAGAAAGGCGTACAATGAGGCCGGAAGGGGGAGAATTGTGGAGATGTGGGCACAAGATAAAGATGCTGAAGTTGACTGAGTCAGGAATTGGAAGTCTGATAGAACTGTCTTTCAGATTTCTGTGTTTTTCGACAAATTAATCTCTCAGTACTCTGTAAAATGAGCCTAATAATTATACCTATCTCATAGGGATTTCACAAGTTTTAAATAAAATAGTGTGCCTGTAGCTATCAACATAACGTCTACATAGTATGCATTCAAGAATGTTACTTTAAATTATTTTAAGGATAGCAATGACCTCAATTTTTGTGGTACAGGTCCCTATTGATGTACTTCTTCCCAGCATTGCTCCTGGGGAGAATTTATTTTTTTCCAATAAAAGCAGTCAAATTCCCCAAATAGAGTCCACATGGTCTCATCTTATCCAGTGGTCCTGAATGTTTGAGTTTAAGTAGGTATATTCTAATTATAGATAGATAGATAGATAGACAGATATGTATAAAGTGTAAACTTATGTGAATTAAATTACAAAGGTCACATAAAAATGTCAAAAAATTAATTAGGAAAAAATCTTATGTGTATTGTGCAAATATTCTATTCTATTTTTCCAACTATAACTGGGTATTGCAGTAGACAATAAACAAGGAAGATGGATTGAGCAGAAATAATCTGTTCTCCCACCCAGCTGCAACTATTCTGGTCAAACTAATCCATCCATTCCAAAATATAGAAGTAAATAGGAAGAGGCAGAGAAAAAAAGATGGCTCTTTTTGGTTCTATTCAATAAATATTTATAAACACATACTTCCTTGACCTGTGTTCTTTTTCTCTCACCCATCTGGGAAAATTTCAACTTCAGATGAACCTTCTATCTGTTTTCCTGCGTTGGCACCAAAACAGCCCTGTTCCTTTCTTATATGCACCTTTAAGGCTGTGTTCCTCTCCATCAGAAAATGTAGCTTAATTTGTAATTATACATTCATAAGTATGATTAAATGTTTAGTGTTTTTTCCTCCCAGTAGACTATAAGCTCCAGGAAAACAAGGACTGTGACTATTTCTTGCTCATTATTGTATCTCCAGAAGATGGTTATATATATATAAATTATTACATGAATGAATACGTGAATGTCAGACACTATGATACGTAAGCAGAGACACAAAAAGACTAAGAAATGTCATCAGTACTGAAGGAACTTACAATATCCTAGAGTAGAGAAGAGATGTGAGAAAGAAAGTAGGGCTATCTTGTTTTTTGGAAGGTCGTTAAAAGTGATGTCATAACCAACAGTGGTGAGTTAGATTTAAATCTTCAAAAAATTATTTAAGGGGCCGGCCAAGTGGCGCGATGGTTAAGAACTGGCTTGGGACGCCAGAGGACCCCGGTTCAGATCCCACATATGAGGGCCAGTGACACTGCCCTCTACAGGTAAGATGCTGAACAACAGCTCAACCTGGAGCTGGGCTACCGTGTGTAGCCAGCAGCCAGCGTGAGCGGCCAGCAGCTGCAGTGAGCGGCTGTCCAGAAGCCGACGACTGATCTGCCTCGCTCCAGAAGAGCGCAATGATGGTGCCAACTTGGGCCAATGAAGCAACGTCCTCCACAACCAGACTGAAGAACAAAACGACAGCAACTTGTCTGTTCCCCTTCCCCCAATTCCCCAGCACTGTTCCCATCCCCCCAATTCCCCAATAAAAAAAAAATCTTAAAAAAAATTATTTAAGGATAGTCTCCTAGGTCATAAAAGGTACAGGGGCTTCCTCCTCACTCTCCCTTGGATTACTCCTTCTGAGGGAAACAAGCTGTCATGCCATGAGGACATGTTAGCAGATCTATGGAGAGGCCCACATGGCAAGGGACAGCCAGCAAGGAACTGAGGCCTCTGCCAGAAGCCTTGTGAGTGAGCCATCTTGGAAGCAGAGCCTCCAGCCCTAAGCAAGCCGTCAGATGACTGAAGCCATAGCCTTGATTACAGCATCATTAGAGACTGAGTCACACAACCGAGTTTGGCTGCTCCTGAATTGCTGGCCCACAAAAATTGTGAGATGATAAATATTTGTTGTGCTAAGCCATTAAGTTTTGTGGTAATTTGTTATACAGTGATAGGGAACTGATCTTTTTCTAGAGAGAAACTGGGAAATAGTAGCAGATAGGCAAGTAGCTATTATTTTTGCTCACACATCAGCCACAACACTTGAGTCTTTAGAAATTTGTCATCCCAAATGTGTCACCCCCAAATACCTACCGGAATGTACTTAATTGAATGTGCCTATGGCTAAGCAGGAAGATGCTGAGGTAGAAATAGAAATTAGAATTCCTAGGCTTTTTGGAAATGCTTTTCTTTAATCAAAGTAATACACAAAGATAGGGGGTTTTTTTTGTAAAAAAAGTACTATAAGGCTTAGATTTAAAAAGAGGAGTCTACTGTCCCACCCTTTTCTATCTGAGTCCCTAATTCCCTAATTCTTTAATCGATTTCTTCTATGTTTACCTCCATATTTCTAAATAATATGCTTATGCTGCTATTTCTTAATAGATCTATTGGGTTGTCAGAAATGTCATGATGCATATTTGCAATGAAAAACATAGGAAAAATACATCATGATGTTTCCAACAACCCAATATTTTAGGATTTATCTTTTGAATTCCTTATAAGGAAAATAAAGATTTAGCACCCTGATATCACTCCAGATCGCCACTTTCCCTGCCTTCATCCTCAATGCATGCAAGATATACAAGTTTTGGTTAAATCACTATCCAATATTTGTCTTAATGTGGGACTACGTAAGTCAAGCAATATACTATAGTTACATTTGCTTTATTGTAAAACTTTTTTGAACTTCCTGGAATTAAAAGTTGCTTCATTTTTAAAATGTGCTTAGCTCTTTTTAAATAACTTTTTCTTCCCAACCTTACAGTACTATTGTAAACTCCCTCTGAATGTTTTTCAGAAAGTCAGTCATAGCAGGTATTTCTCCAGTCCTATGTTTTACACAGAGAAACTCTTCTTGGAGGCCTCCACCTTCTTGCTCTAATCTGGGCTCTTTAGGGCTGTTGCATAGCTCTCTTCTAGAACTTCTTCAACACCTCTCTTGTGTGGTGTCTTCTCTTTTCTGATACCAAGGTCTCCTCGTTTGTGTTTACTCCATTGTTTGTTTGGATCATATCCTCTCAGTAATTACCTGAGAAAGGATTAAAAGATGTACATTATTCTCTATCTAACAATATCTTAATTCTACTCTCCTATTTGACTAACAGTTTGGCCAGCTATAGAATTCTTTCAGGATTTTGAAGGCCTTGCTCCATTGTATTGTAACTTCCCGTGTTTCTGTAGGTACCCTTCTGATGCTTAATTATTTGTAGAGATCAGATTTTTTTTGGTTTTCTTTCTGAAAGTTTTATCTCTGTTAAGGGCATTTTCCATTCATAGAACTGGGCACTCAGTGTGCCCTATCAATCTAGATAGGCCTCCTTGAATTTTGGCTCTTTTCTTGAATTACTTCTAAGATTATCCTCTCCTCTGTTCTCATGTTCTCTCTTAGTGGTACCCTTATTAGTCAGACTCTGTTCTCCTTGAATTAGTCCTCTATTTTTTCCATCTCTTCTCATCTATTTCTACCTTTGTCTTTTTATTCCTCTACCTAGGAAATGTCCTCAATGTTCCTTGTTGAAGCTTTTTATTTTGGCCATCATATATTTAGTTTCTAAGAACTCTTTCATGTCCTCTGTTTCTTTAAAAAAATCTGGCTCTCATGTCTTTGATGATATTGGTTACAACGTTTTGTCTTTCTTTCTGTTTTCATCTTCCCTTTTGTTTTCTCAAAGTTCTTTTTTTCCGATTTCTTTTGGTTTCTCTGTTTCATATTGGAGCCTTTCTTTAACAATCTGTTGAGCTTTGGTTTTCTGGTCATAGAGTGAGTGAGGCACTAAAATAGGAAGGCAGTAGAATTCTGAGTGTGTGAGTGGGAGGAACCAGCTCTTTTTTTTTTTTTTTAAAGATTTTACGTATTGGGGAATTGGAGAAGGGAAACAGTGTTGGGGAATTGAGAAAGGGGAACAGCCAAGTTGTCCTTTAATCTTAGTTGTGGCTCCAAGTCCGGTCTCCATCCAGCCGCCCAAGGCCTCTCAGCTCAAGGTGCCATGTTCAATCTTAGTTGCGGGTGGGCATAGCTCACCATCCCATGTGGAAGTCGAACCAGCAACCTTGTTGTTAGGAGCACATGCTCTCACCAGCTGAGCTACACTGCCACTTGTTGACAGCTCAACGGCGGCACAGCTCCGGCGCAGCTCCGGCGCAGCTCCGGCGCAGCTCCGGCGCAGCTCACTGGCTCATGTGAGAATCAAACCTGTGACCCTGTTGCTCAGAGCTCGCACTCCTAACCAACTGAGCCACTCAGCCGGCCCCTCTTTTGTTGTTTTTGATGCCACTGTTTAT
Source organism: Hipposideros armiger (assembly GCF_001890085.2). Classification (NCBI taxonomy): domain Eukaryota; kingdom Metazoa; phylum Chordata; class Mammalia; order Chiroptera; family Hipposideridae; genus Hipposideros; species Hipposideros armiger. The sequence continues at coordinate 8,185,479 of NW_017731355.1, forward strand.
TCCTGGAAGAGTTCTCCACCTCCTTTTAGAATGGGAAAGGAGGAGATAAGATTGTGATTGGGATAAGTTGAAAGCAGGTGTATATAAGGTCTGCAATTTTGGGAGCTGAGCCTTTCAGGTGGTCTGCTGGAGGCAGGGGAAGAGTTTTAACATTCAGCGTGGAAGGACTTCACTTAATCCACCTTTTTTCATTTCAAAACTCTCTCTTTCCTCTCCCCTCTCCCTAGAATTGTGCTAAAAGTCTTAGGTTTGTAGCCACTCTTGTTTCTTGACTGGATAACCCCAATATCAAAATATTTTCAAAATTAATTTTAGATAACTTTCTTTTATTTTTTTCTAATGAATCAACTGGTAGTTGAGTCTCTACTTTGTCATCAGTTTTCTCACATCCATACCTTTTGTGAATTTTCTCTTGTCAATTCCAATTCTATGTGTCTTCTCCCCTATCTGCAATTACCTCTGCCCAAAAATGATCGCTTTGCCTCTCAGCTTATAGTATTTGTTTGAATCATAATCACACATTGCCCCGTGACATCTCATGCTGTTATTATCTTTTCAAGTTAGTTAATTTATTTGTAAATTATTTAATTCACTCAGCAGTCATCTTGTGAAGCACATATACAATGCTAAGTGCTAGGGAACCTAAGACTACCAAGGCAAGTTCCCTACCCATCTGTTAAATGGGGGAAAACTGTACATTAATATATATTTCATTCCATGTGATAAGCACAAATTATATGATCTAATTCAACCATAGAGGAGAGGAGGAATTAGGGAGGTAGCCAATAAAGTGAGGGTGATGGGTGTGGGACAAGGAAGAAAACATTTCAGGAGAGGAAACAGGATAAGCAAAGACAAGATAAACAATAAATGTTCATTGGAACTGGCAACAAGAAGGTCAGGTAAGAGGTGTTTCAAGAGGGTGGAGTTGGAAACTGATTTCACAGTGGGTTAAGGTGTGAATGGGAAGTTAAGTGAAGTCAGTTACTATTTATATTATAGCTTGCTCTTTGAAGAACATGAAGTAAATAAAGAATGTGAAGATAGATAGAGCTTAGGTGACATGTCTCCCCAACTCAGATGATCTCAAGCATCTTGAGAGAAAAGCCTAGCAATGTACTATGTGCACATTTATATTAAATAATTATTAATTAAATAAGTCAATGTAATCAAATATCAGCACCCAAATTTTAGATTTTTACTTAGCCTTTGTTCCACTTGTCTGTCATAATATTCCTTTTCCTTGACCAACTTCTTTTCTATAAATTATTTCTGTCCAGTCTATTTGATGCCAGAAAATGTTTAGGTACTGGAAAACTTCCCCCAGAAATCTTTATGTCCCATTTTGAGAAACTGGTCTCAAACTGTTTCCAGCTTTGGTCATTTAAAACATAATGGCTGTTATTTGCACACTAATCAGATTCCATCAAGAAATGCTGTGTATATTAAAGTCATATTATTGTTATAATGACTAGTTATTAGAAAAACAAGATTGTATCCTTATTCACCTCTAAAATATTTAATGTTGTCTAGTAAAGTTATAATAGATGGTAGGCTGGACTTGAAGAAACAAGAGATTGGACTATGTACCCTATGGGTGCTCCTTAAATAATTACTGAATGACTAGTCAGTTATTTCATGGATTCTAATACAGGTGAGATGGTTGCCAGAGCGGGCACAGTTGAAAAAGTAAACTCATACAAAGGTTGACTCAAAGAATTCTCAGGGAAATGTCAGTAATAGTTACACCACATGTATAAACTGTATTTTACACATTCTAAAATCTTTTACAAATCTGAAAGGAAAAATTTTAATTATCAAGAAAATAAAGAAAGATACAACAATCCCACTTCTGGGTATATGTCCAAAAACAACTAAACCATTATCCCGAAGAGATATCTGTACTCCCATGTTCACTGCAGTATTATTGACAATTGCCAAAGTGTGGAAACAACCTAAATGTCCAGCAGTAGATAAATGGATAAACAAGCTGTGGTATACATATACAATGGACTATTTTTCAGCCATGAGAAAGAAGGAAATCCTGCCATTTATTACAAAATGGATGGACCTTAGGGGCATTATGCTAAGTGAATAAGTCAGACAAAGAAAGACAAATACAGTATGATATCACTTACATGATGTGGAATAACAAATTTTTTTAAAAGTAAAACTCATAGAAAGAGAGAGTAGGAAAGTGGTTTCCAGGGGCTGGGGGGGTGGGGGAAATAGGGAGAGGATGGTAAAAGGGTACAAACTTTCTATCATAAGATGAATAAGGTATGAGGATCTAATGTATAACATGTGACTATATTTGATAACATTGTATTGTGTAACTAAAATTTGCTGTGAGTTGAACTTAAATATTCTCACCAAGGTGGTAAAAAGGGTAAATATGTGAGATGATGGATGTATTAATTAACTCGATGGGGGGAATCCTTCCACAATGTATATGTATATGTATATGTATATGAAATCACCACAGTGTACATACACTTTAAATAACTTACCATTTTACTTGTCAATTATACCTCAGTAAAGCTAAAAACAAGACAACAAAGTAGAAAAAAGTTGTCTTGCATGGTAATTGTTTCTGATGACAAGTTTGCTAGAAATTTGTTCTGGGCAAGAGTTTGAGTCTTATGGAGTAGAGCTTTTATCCTGGAAACAATGACAATGTTAAAATTCAAAATTACAAGCTATTGCATCAGGGTGAAATCTAGGGATGATTCATGTTCAGATTGCTTCCTTCTGCAATTTTAGGCTTTATTTATTTAGTATCTGTTTTCATATTGTGTCTCTCATTTTGATGGCCTAATCTTCAGATTATGAATACTGTGGCCACATGAATTTGTTTTACAAACATAAAGAGAAGCTCCTTGGTAAGATGTCTATGTGTCAACAGGCATGTTTGGGTCATAATCCCTGCTTAAGGAGTATAAAGAGATTACAATTCAGTGGTAGAACCGTGAAGTAGAAAACATCAAAAGGTTGCATGCTAAATTCCACGGGGTGTCCATCTTTCTTCCACATGCAATGACGGGGGCTTATATATCTTTATATGTCTAACGTCTAGTTTAGCCCAGCACAGAGTAAATTTATTGTATTGTAATTCTTTTAGAGACTGGGACTGGGTGAAGAGGAAATCAGGAAGACCACATAGAAGAGGGAACAAGTGAACTGGGTCTGGCCCTAGAGGGATAAGTAGGATTTGTATACATGTATAACGAAAAAGAACTTTCCAGGTAAAGAGGGAGGTTGTATTAATATGTACCCACATGTAGCATATTGTAGATAGTAAAATCAGAGCTTCTCAATCCCCCCAAGATGTCATGTTTGGTGACTTTTTTGTTACATGTTGGTCTGCTTGGCAGTGGTGGACAGAGCATAGGCTGTGGGCTTTGAGGGGAGAAATATCTAAGTTTGAGTCTCACCTCTAACATACCACATGATTTTGAATAATGTATATAAACTTTCTATGCCTATTTTTCTCAGCTAATAGAAGTGATACCTATTTTGGGCCTACCATATCCTAATCTACTTTATTAAATAATAGTTTTGTTTTTTAAAAAAGATAATTTGAAATATTTGAACTTTTAATGTATAAGATGTTAGAAAGCTTTCCAGTTTCACCTTTAAAATGTCTCCTTAACAACAACAACAACAACAAGCTGATAGACTAGTCCCGTGGCTGGGAATCAGAGGACCTGGCTCTATCAGCAGCCAGCTCCCAGTCCTGACTCACATCATCTCACCTTTCTGGGCCTGTTTCCTTCTATAACGTGAGAGGGAAGTCTCCATATCTGCTGTCCCATACAGAGCCACATTTGACTATGAAATGTAGCTAGTTCATATAAAATACACACCATATTTCAAAGATAAAAAGAAAAAAAGGTAAAATATTTATAATTAATATTGAGTACCCTGTATTTCCCCATGTATAAGACGCATCCGTTTTCGAAAACTTTGGGGTCTGAAATCTGGGTGAGTCTTATCCAGTGGTTGTATGAGCACAAAAACAAGCGCGAAAAAAGCGGGAAATGCAAGTAAAAAAAATCTACAACCACTGTATAAGACGCACCCAGTTTTTAGACCCCAAATTTTTCGAAAACGGGTGCGTCTTATACATGGGGAAATATGGGTATATTTTGAAATATTTTGCACATATTGGGTTAAATAAAATATATCATTAAAATTAATTTCACCTGTTTCTTTTTGCTCTTTTGATGAGACTACTAGAAAATCTAAATTTGCCCAGGTAGCCCTGGTCTAGAATGATCACTAACATCCCTTTCGATTTTAAGGCTCTTCCAGGGACACTGGGGACACGTAATACTTATAGTGAGATGCGGAAGGATTGGCTCGGAGTGCGCTCAGTGGGGCGGCGCCCTGCGGGAAGACACGACCCCTTCGGCTCTCTCTCTGGCAGCGGCAAGGACCCCCGACTCCCGCGCGAGGGCTGCGGCCGGACCAGCGTGGCCTTGTCTCCAGGCTCCCGGCGTTAGAGGAGCGGGGGGGCGCGCGCGGCGGTCGGGCGGGAGGAACCGGGAAGCGGATTCGTTCGTCAGCTTCACACGCGGAGAAGGAAGCCGACTCACGGCCCTGGGCTGCCGGTGCGGGCGCCTCGGCACGTCCGCAGGTTCCACCGGGCGGTGGCGGCTGCTGAGAGGCTGGAGAACCGAGGGCGGGCCTGGGAGGCGGCCGGGAGGTGGGGCGTCGGCGGGGGCCGGCGCTCGCTGGCTTCATCTGCGGACGCACGGCCTGCGCCCGAGTGCTGAGTTCTCCGAGGTGCAAGGCGACGAGCGGCAACAGCGGCTATGGGCAGCCACTGGGGCTTCCTGATCGGCCTCCTGGGAGCCGTGTGGCTGCTCCGCTCGGGCCACGGCGAGCAGCAGACCCCAGAGACGGCGGCGCAGAGGTGCTTCTGTCAGGTGAGGGGTGTGCGAGGCGGTGCTGCTCATCCCGGTGCTCCCCGCCTCCGTCCCGCGCGCCCGGGCAGGTGAGGGGCTGGGAGAGGCTGGGGGCCGGCGGTGTGTGCATTTTTGCATCTCCAACCGGCCCGACGAGCAACCAGCCTCCTGTGCTTCCGCGCCCTGGCCGGAGCTGAGTTCTCCGCAGCTCGCATGGGTCGGTGTGGACTGGTCTCCCACTGCTTCCGATCAGGCGTGGGGCGAGAGGTGTGGGTGCACGGTGTATGTTTTTACCTAGTTGACATGCATTTTGTTGGTCTTCCCTACCTAGAGAGGGTGTGCACAGTGTGCACACACACTCAATATTTATTTCCGCAGAAGCTGGGTTTTTCTAACTTCTAACTTTTCCTGGAACTGTGTATGTACGCTGTGCCTGTGCTGGGTGCCCTCGGCAGCATTTCTGGCCAAGACAGGCTGGTGTGGGTGCGGGGAGGAGGCTGCTGTCAGATCTTGTCGTCAGGCAGGAGAATGGCTTCCTGTGGCTTTTCTGTGTCTAAGCCCAGTGCCTGGCATCTTTGGGGTCACGGCTGCCCTGTGACCTTACTCGTCCTGTGTGTCCTTGCTGAAATGAGATTCTCTTACCGTGACATCCATATAACTGGTTTGAATTGGGAGAATGGTCCTTACTCCACAAATTTGATTACAGCATATTAAGATCATTTCTTTCTGTTAGTAACAGATGAGCAAAAAATTCAAAAAAACTTCCAGTTTTCTGCATCTTACAGTAGCTCGTATTTTCATGTCTTTACTCTTAAAGCCACTGGTTGGCTTTTCTGTTCATAAAAATTACATTTTATACAAAATCGAGGGTGAGCATCTAAATTGTTCCTTTTAAATTGATTTACTATTCATTTATTATCAGAAATAACATTTGTGTGTGTTGGGGCCATACTATTTCACAGGGGACAGAAACACTTTAAATATCTTTTTCACTGTTTTGTATCCTTGGATTTTGCTGTTTTGCTGAGAGATTTGGGATTTGAGGTGTTATTTGGAAACGTGTTAGAGAAGTTGAAAGGAAGTTGCTGCTTTGCAAATAAGAGATGGAAACGCTCCTTTACCTTCGGTATTGCAAATGGCACTCAGGAAAAGGGTTAGTTTTCTTTTGATTACAAATATCAACCACAAAGTTTAAATATTTTAAAAAGTTTAAACGTTTAATAAGTAAAGTAGAAATGTGTGACTTTAAAATAAGGTATTTAGGACTTCCGGTCAAGGTGGCAGTGTAGGTAAATGCTATGCTCTCCTCCTTTCATGACCTCATCCAAATTACAACTAAATTATAGAACCACCACCCTTGAGAACCACCTGAAGACTAGCTGAACAGAACTCTTACAACTAACAATACAAAGAAGCCACATTGGGACTGGTAAGAGGGGTAGAGATGCAAAGTGGGCTAGTCACACACCCACGTGTGGCAGTTAAAAATCAAGAGAGATATCTCAGTGGCAGAAATCCCCTCTGAGGAGTGAGGGGTCCCAGCCCCACACTGGGCTCCCCAGCCTGGAGCACCAATGCTGGAAAGAGGAGCCCCCAAAACATCTGGCTATGAAAATCAGTGGGGAGTCCAGCTGGGTGAGACAGAGGGCTGCTGGACTCCCAGGCATTCCTCTTAAAGGGCCTGAGTGCAGACTTTCTCACTGATGGACACACTTGCTCTGAGCTCTAGCGCTGGGCAGCAGCTTGAAAAGCATATGGGGAGGAACTGAATCTGGTGTCTGGGTGAAGACTGGAGGGGCAGCTCGCTGCCATTTTGTTAGTTGCATAGACCTTCTCTTACCCAGCCTGCAGGCACAGGCAGGCACTAAATCTGAGTCCCATCAAACTTGACCCATCCTGGTGATTGCCTGAGAACTTGCCCCACCTAACACACCTACAGGCCCAAACCTCTTTCAGCAGCTGTTACTCACAAGTGGCTGGCCTCAGCACATGCTACGGGCTTCCTTAAAATCTCTGAAAGTGCCACAAACCCCAACAAGCAGCGGCTGGCATTGTCATGCCCTGTTCCTCTTGCCAAGCAGCCCCCATTCCAGCACTAGTATCAGCCAGCCTCGGTTCACAGCATAGCATCCCCCAGGCACCTCCAAGCCCAGCACAGGCAGCTACCAATTGCAGATTTCCTTGTAGCTCCTACCAGGTGGCTTTGGGCCAGGTACAGGCAGCGGGTGACCTGGGACTACACCGGAGCCCCTTCTACGAGGACCCAGAACCAACACACCTGATGACTGGCTTTCGATCACACCAGAGCACCACCCAATTAGCTCCACAAATGACACACTGCAAGGGTGGACTCAGCAGGCACCAGAGTCCCACTACAGGGAATCTCACTCCATGGGGCCAGCTCCCATAGAATAGCTCATCTGCTGTAGTCATGGCCCATCCTCAGAACCCATTAGCCTGAGTGTCAGTTCCACCCACTGATGGGCCAACAGCCATCAAGGCTCAATTACAACAGGAGGGCACACACAGCCCACAGAAAGGATGCACCTGGAAGCACCCAACTCAGGTGAACAGGAAGAATGTGCCACTGGACCCACAGGACACCTATTCCACAAGGCCACCCTGCCAAGACTGGGAGACATAGCAGATCTGTCTAATACATAGAAACAAGCACAGGGAGGCAGCCAAAATGAGAAGACAAAGAAACATGACCCAAATGAAAGAACAGGACAAAATCTAGAAAAGGAACAAAACAAAATGGAGGCAAGCAACCTAGCAGATACAGAGTTCAAAATAGAGGATACTCAATGAACTTAAGGGAAGAATAGATGAAGTCAATGAGAACTTCAACAAAGAGATGGGAAACACAAAAAAGTACATAAAAGCCTGAAAAAAGAAGCAGTCAGAAATGAAAAATACAATAACTGTAATGAATACATTAGATAGAATCAATAGCAGATTAGATGAAGCAGAGGATTGAATCAGTGATTTGGAAGACAAGGTAGTGGGAAACACCCAACTGGAACAGCAAAAAGAAAAAAATAATAATAAAAAAATCAGTATAGTTTAAGAGACCTCTGGGAAAACATCAAGCATAACAACATTTACATCATAGGTGTACCAGAAGTAGAGGAGAGAAAGCAAGGCATTGAAAACCTACTTGAAGAAATAATGACTGAAAACTTCCCTATCTTGGCAAAGGAAATAGACATACAGTCTAGGAAGTGTAAAGAGTCCCAAACAAGATGAACCCAAAGAAGCCAACACCAAGACACATCATAATTAAAATGCCAAAGGTTAAAGACAAAGAGAGAATCTTAAAAGCAGCAAGAAAAAAGCAGTTAATTACCTACAAGGGAGCGCCCATAAAACTGTCAGCTGATTTCTCACCAGAAACTTTGCAGGTCAGAGGGGATTGGCATGAAATACTCAAAGTGAGGAAAAACCAAGTTCCTACAACCAAGATTACCCAGCAAGACTATCATTTAGAATTAAAGGACAGATAAAGAACTTCCCAGGCAAGAAAAAGCTAAAGGACTTAATAACCACCAAACCAGTATTACAAGAAGTGTTAAAAGGACTTTTTTTAAGAAGAAGAAAAAAATATGAATAATAAAATGAAAAAACTGCATACCTATCAGTAATTAGTTTAAATGTAAATGGATTAAATGTGCCAGTCCAAAGACATAGGGTAGCTGAATGGATAAGAAAACAAGATCCAGGTGTCCATTGATAGATGTTTGGATAAAGAAGATGTGGTACATACGTATATACAATGGAATATTACTTGGCCATAAAAAGAATGAAATTTTACCATTTGCAACAACATGGATAGACCCAGAGGGTATTATGCTACGTGAAATAAGTCACACAGAGAAAGACAAATACCATATGATTTCACTTACATATTGAATCTAAAAAACAAAAGAAATTAACAAATAAAACAGAAACAACCTCATAGATACAGAGAACAAACTGATGGTTGGGGAGCTGGGTGAGAAAGGTGAAGGGATTAAGAAGTACAAATTGGCAGTTACAAAATAGCCATGGGGTTGTACAATAAAGCATAGGGAATATAGTCAGTAATATTGTAATAACTATAGACGGTGTCAGGGCGGTACTAGACTTATGAGGGAGATCACTTTGTAAGTTATCTAAATATCTTNCTTAGTGAGTTCCCTAGTGGCCAAATATGGACTATTTGAGCATCAAAAGGAATAATAGCTAAGCAACTACCTATTTACATTTCCATGCTGTAATATATTATCAGCAGTCCATAGAATAATTTGTTGCTGAATTTTTTTTGTTTACTTGTAATAATATAAAAACTGCCTAACTATTCTCAGTTTAAAATATTTGTTAACTTCCATAACTTGTTTTATGAATTTTTCTCATAAATCATAGAAATTTAAAATATTTTTTCAGAAGGTAGAATAAATGTCTTATAAAAGCATTTTTTTCTTTTTCAGGATGAAGTCCCTGATGGAATTAAATCTGCGAGCTACAAGGTATGTACATGTATTTATTAATATGTCTAGTATCTTGACAAAAAACTTGAATAAATCTTTTCCCCTGCCAGCTACTACTCTACTTCTCTGCTCCCCTTTAGAGTGAAGCCCCTTGAGACTTATTTGCACTCAATGGCTCCAGTTATTTTGTTCAACTTTTTATTATGGAAAGCATGAAAGAGAAATAAAAGTTGAGAAAAAAAAACATGTACCCATCACCCAGCTTCAGCAATTATCGATGTAATTATCCATGTAAAAGTCTGTTTCATTATTACCTCCCACTTCATTCTCCCAGTTACTTTTAAAGCCAATCTCAGAAAAATTGTTTTGTTTAAAAATACTTTATATACAGGGGTGCCAAAAAAATGTATTACACATCACTTGTATTCATCTTTCGTTATCAGTATATATTATTACAATTTTAATACAGTTTTCTCCTTTCTTAAAATGTGTATACATTTTTTTGAAACCCTCTGTATACATATATATCTCTGTGACAAAAAGATACTTTAAAAACAATATAACCATAGTCAGGCTTCAGATTTCTCTAGTTGTTTCATAGGTGCCTTAATAGTTTGTTTAAAACAGGGTTCAAACATATTCCACATACTTCATTTGGTTATTGTGTCTCTTATGTTTCTTTCTCGCTCTCTATTAAAATACATTTTTAATTTTATAGTATTTTTAGATTTACAGAAAAATTGTGAAGATAGTACAGAGTTCCCATATATTCCACACCTAGATTCCTCTATAATTAACATCTTACATTTGTATGGTACATTTATTACAATTAATGGGCTGATATTGATACATTATTACTAACTAAAGTCCATACTTTATTCAGATTTCCTTAGTTTTCTGCCTAATGTCCATTTTNCTCATGTGGGATCCAAACCGGGGCCCTGCTGCTCAGAGCTGGCGTCCCAAGCCAGCTCTTAACCAATGCGCCACTTGGCCGGCCCTACAATTAGATATTTTTAAAAACTGTTTTCCATTATTATTTTACAGGTAAACTTGAAGAGGCCGTGTCCTTTCTGGAATGATATCAACCAGTGTGGAAGAAGAGATTGTGCTGTCAAGCCTTGTCAGTTTGTAAGAACCATGTATATATATATACATTTAAATACTGTTACATCTTTGTTCAAATAATTGCAACTTTTTAAAAGGGGCCAATATAACTAAAATCATATTTTAATCCTTAGGCTAAATATAATGTTTATATTTGCATGTCATTAAACTTACAAATATAAAACCTATTTTGAATTATACTGCCTTCATAATAGACTTTAAATTTTGTGATTAATATAAACCTTTTACTTATTAGTGAGATTAATACTATACAACCTAACAGCTATTTGATTTTATGATGGTGTGAAAGCAGTACACATTCATCAGAAACTGTACTTTGAATTTAAAACTTTGATCTTTTCCCAGGCTAGTGATATGCGGTACTGTACTGTCTTGTGATGCCAGCAAAATGATTTTCCCCAACGTTGGCTAATGTAAATGTTCTGAGCATGTTTAAGTTAGGCCAGGCTAAGCTATGATGTTCGGTAGGGTAGGTGCATTAAATGCATTTTGATTTAATTATATTTTTCAACTTGTGATAGGTTTATTGAGATATAACCCCGTCATAAGTTGAGGAGCATCTATAGTTCTTTTGGCTTGATATTTGTTTTTCTTCTTATATCTTACCTGAACAAAGTTATGTTTAAGGTATAATAAAATGAAATTAATCAAGGTATAAACAAAATCCCTCCTTTTTTTTCCCTAAGTGTATTATTTTTCATGGATTTCCTTGGGTGAGGAGGGGTTGGACAAAATACCTGGTTTTATGTAGGAATTCTCAGAGCATTAAAATTTGAAGTATTCTGTTCTGAAAGCAGAGAATTTTACACTTTTCATTGAAGTCTTTTTTTCCATTGAAAGTGTATATTTTTATTTTACTATTTTTATTGTAACAAAATATACATAACATAATATTTACCATTTTTAAGTGTGTAGTTAGTTCATTGGCATGAAGTACTTACATTGCTGTGCAACCGTCAACATCATCCATTTCCAGAACTTCTTCATCTTCTCAAACCGAAACTCCATGCTCATTAAACAATAATAACTTCCTGTTCCTCCACCCCTCTGGCTTCTGGGGACCGCTATTCTGCTTTTTTTTCTCTATGAATTTGACTATTCTAGATACCGCATATAAGGGGAATCATTACAATGTTTGTCCTTTTGTGCCTGGCTTACTTCACTTAGCATAATGTTTTCAAGCTTTATCTATACTGTACCATGTGTTAGAATTTTATTCCTTTTTATGGCTGAATAATATTCCACTGTATGTATATACTACATTTTATTTATCCATTCACCTGTTGATTGACTTTTGGGTTGTTTCCACCTTTTATCTATTGTGAATAATGCTGCTGTGAAATTCAAAAAGAAATTCAAATTTCTTTTGAATCCCTACTTTCAGCTTTTTTGGGTATACACCAGACCTAGAATTGCTGGATCATTTAGAAATTCTATGTTTAATTTTTTGGGGAATGCTATGCTGTCTTTCACAGTGGCACCATGTTACATTCCCAATAGCAACGCACAAGGGTTTCAATCCTCATCCTCACTAATACTTGCAATTTTCTGTTTTTTGGATAATAGCCATCCAAATGGGTATAATGTGGTAGTATAATTTTGAGCAGTTTATTTTATGTATGTAAATATGGCTATGTAGACATATCTAACATGTGGAATCAAGGCAAATGTAAAATATTATTTAAGGATATTTTATCATTAGATGAATGAGAAGCATGTTTTAGTTATATTATTCCTGATAGATACAAATTGATAATTCAAGGATTAATGTATGTGACACCTTATGATACTATGATTACAGCATGAACATATCATTACAGTGATATTATCAATTTAAATGTTTCATTTGACTTCATAAGTTCTAGCACTTATATTTAGGAAGAGGAAAAATAGTTGGGAAAATTAAAATTTACCAAAAATTTATTTATATGACTCATTAAAAATTCTAAATATATGGTATATACTTAATAAAAGCATTTCATTGCAATTAGACATTAACTGGGCTATTAACATTAGCTGGAACAAGTAAATATTAATAGTTTTACAATTATTACAAATTTGAATCTCATCTTGAAACTGCAATTATTTCTGATTATTGTTAATGAAGTATAGAACTAGGGGATGCCACCTTGAGAAGAAGATTGGAGGGGGCAGAAAACCTGAGAGATGTTTAGTATCAAGTAATAGCATATTGATTCCCAGGTGGACAGACCAAGGATGAGACCTATTTTATTGTAAAATTTAGAGAAAGCAAACAATTTTAGCATTTAAGAAACACTAAAAGGTAGATGTTTATGACTTTGCTTGAATTCATATAAATGCTAAATAAAGAATCAGGTGAAAGTTAGCAATTTGTAATGAGGAACTGAGACAGACTCTAGTAATTTCACCTGCAGAATGGGGCAGCGTGCATTTCATGCTAGTAGTCTTTTTCTTCAACTGGTCTCACAATGGAGAGAAAGCTTTTCCTTTAAAAGATAATTAAATGATGTTTATCCACCAAAATATATTAGTTTATAATTATACATATATATTTTATATATATGTATAAAAGGTATAAGTAAAAGGATTATATAACCACAAAATTTAAATTCTATTATTATGAATTATATATATAGACATNTTAGCCTGAGTGTCAGTTCCACCCACTGATGGGCCAACAGCCATCAAGGCTCAATTACAACAGGAGGGCACACACAGCCCACAGAAAGGATGCACCTGGAAGCACCCAACTCAGGTGAACAGGAAGAATGTGCCACTGGACCCACAGGACACCTATTCCACAAGGCCACCCTGCCAAGACTGGGAGACATAGCAGATCTGTCTAATACATAGAAACAAGCACAGGGAGGCAGCCAAAATGAGAAGACAAAGAAACATGACCCAAATGAAAGAACAGGACAAAATCTAGAAAAGGAACGAAACAAAATGGAGGCAAGCAACCTAGCAGATACAGAGTTCAAAATAGAGGATACTCAATGAACTTAAGGGAAGAATAGATGAAGTCAATGAGAACTTCAACAAAGAGATGGGAAACACAAAAAAGTACATAAAAGCCTGAAAAAAGAAGCAGTCAGAAATGAAAAATACAATAACTGTAATGAATACATTAGATAGAATCAATAGCAGATTAGATGAAGCAGAGGATTGAATCAGTGATTTGGAAGACAAGGTAGTGGGAAACACCCAACTGGAACAGCAAAAAGAAAAAAATAATAATAAAAAAATCAGTATAGTTTAAGAGACCTCTGGGAAAACATCAAGCATAACAACATTTACATCATAGGTGTACCAGAAGTAGAGGAGAGAAAGCAAGGCATTGAAAACCTACTTGAAGAAATAATGACTGAAAACTTCCCTATCTTGGCAAAGGAAATAGACATACAGTCTAGGAAGTGTAAAGAGTCCCAAACAAGATGAACCCAAAGAAGCCAACACCAAGACACATCATAATTAAAATGCCAAAGGTTAAAGACAAAGAGAGAATCTTAAAAGCAGCAAGAAAAAAGCAGTTAATTACCTACAAGGGAGCGCCCATAAAACTGTCAGCTGATTTCTCACCAGAAACTTTGCAGGTCAGAGGGGATTGGCATGAAATACTCAAAGTGAGGAAAAACCAAGTTCCTACAACCAAGATTACCCAGCAAGACTATCATTTAGAATTAAAGGACAGATAAAGAACTTCCCAGGCAAGAAAAAGCTAAAGGACTTAATAACCACCAAACCAGTATTACAAGAAGTGTTAAAAGGACTTTTTTTAAGAAGAAGAAAAAAATATGAATAATAAAATGAAAAAACTGCATACCTATCAGTAATTAGTTTAAATGTAAATGGATTAAATGTGCCAGTCCAAAGACATAGGGTAGCTGAATGGATAAGAAAACAAGATCCAGGTGTCCATTGATAGATGTTTGGATAAAGAAGATGTGGTACATACGTATATACAATGGAATATTACTTGGCCATAAAAAGAATGAAATTTTACCATTTGCAACAACATGGATAGACCCAGAGGGTATTATGCTACGTGAAATAAGTCACACAGAGAAAGACAAATACCATATGATTTCACTTACATATTGAATCTAAAAAACAAAATAAATTAACAAATAAAACAGAAACAACCTCATAGATACAGAGAACAAACTGATGGTTGGGGAGCTGGGTGAGAAAGGTGAAGGGATTAAGAAGTACAAATTTGCAGTTACAAAATAGCCATGGGGTTGTACAATAAAGCATAGGGAATATAGTCAGTAATATTGTAATAACTATAGACGGTGTCAGGGCGGTACTAGACTTATGAGGGAGATCACTTTGTAAGTTATCTAAATATCTTACCACACCTGAAACTAATATAATATTGAATGTCAACTGTAATTGAAAAATTAAAAATAATAAAAAGTTTTACACCCCAAAAATAAAATAAAATAAGGGATTTAGTATTGAAAAATGATGTCCAATATAACATTTCAACAGCATTCTAGAGATTGGATAATGAAATAAAAGTACATGTTGAGCTTTTCAAGTTTCACTTTTTGCCTCCAATAACTTTTTCAGATATCTGATTAAAATTCGGGAGCTTTTAAAATTTTAATTTATTTCGTTTTTCTTCTGATTTGTGTTTAAGCTTTTCCCCCTCTTTTATATTTTCAAGATTTAAATACTCTCCCAACTAAAAAATCTGGTAAACCCCATTTTTTTTTCTTTTAGAACAACAGTGGCTACCTGATTTTCTTTTCAGGGTCAACTTTTTAAAAAAAATTAGTTTCAGGTGTACAGGCAATGTAATAGTTAGACACATCCCTCACAAAGTGATGACCCCCACCCCCAATCTAATACCCCCCTGACATCGTATATAGCTATTACTATACCATTGACTATATTCCCTATGCTGTACCCCACATCTTTTCAGGATCAACTTTAAAAATTAATAAATTGAGGGTCACATACTAAAAGAACAATTTTAAAAGAAATTTAAAATGATCTACTTAACTAAACTTAAGAACACAGAGCATCAATTCTATAATAATTCAATAAGTGAAACAAAAGTATACTTTAGTTCTGTTATGGTCAGTAATGGAAGGTATGGGGGTAAGGGAAGAAAGGAGAGGGGACAGTGATGAAGAGACATGAAGAGAAAAATGGAGACAAGCACATAGACATGCACACAAAAACAAAAGAAGAGAGAGAAAGAAAACAGATGGAGAAAGAAAAGATATGGAGAGATGAATGGTGGAAAATATTTATTCAACAAATATTTATAAACACTGATAGGAGTGTTTGGAATACAGAAATAACTGTGGCATGATCCCTGCCCTGAAGAGCTTACAGTTTAGTGAATAATATTCTTTGGGGTTTGGAGAGAGGCAGGGACCCTAAGCGTTTAGAAAAACAAGTTAGTAAATAGTGTTAGAAATTAAATTAAAAACTAAAATTTCACCTTATGTTTGGAAATATAAGTTAAAATCTTCTCTGGTTCTATTTGCAGTATTCAATTACTGCAAAGTCCTGTTGATTCTGCTGTGTTAACATCTAGTCATATTTCTTTTCTCCCTTCCTTTTTCCGGTCCCTCTTACCACTTCTTTGAGTTACTACATAATCACTCCTCACCACATTTTTGCATAGCTACCTGGCTTGTAGTAGGGGTTCAGTTAACAGCATATCAGTTATTTGAGCCACAGCAGCATGTAGTTACTTATTTGACCTTAAAAAGTCATTGAAGTAAAATGTACAAAGATCTACAAATAATCAGATTAAATTCAACAAGCGTTTATTGAGGCCTACACTGAATGAGTTTTGAGAGGTCAAGAAATGAATTTAAAAAAATTAAAAATTTAGTCCTAATTCTTTACACTCCAGAGTTCTGAGCCTGGTACATAATTGGTATTCAGCAAGGATTAGGGAAATTATGATACAAATCTGAACACTGCTAGCAGGAGTATATTTTTCTAATGCTGCTTAGCAAGCTATTTGCATGTTTTTCTGGAATTGATCTTTCAGATGGTTTGGCTCCAAATGTATCTTTAAACTTAGTTATACTACATATGCCTGTTAGTTGACATCAAATCCTACTAAAAACATTTTCACTGTATGTTGTTAAGTTCTTTAACAGTAGTGCTTTAGTATTAGTTGCTGGAAATATGTGACCAAGTGCCTGGGACTTGTAAATCTTCCTTACATGTAAACCCTCCCCTCCCATTTAAAAAACCCATTCTATTAATTTTTTTTTTTT
>NW_017731355.1:8207168-8210457 GCF_001890085.2 Hipposideros armiger
CATGTCTCCTTAGATTCCTCTTGACTATGACAGTTTCTCAGCATTTCCTTGTTTTTGACAAGGTGTTTTTGAGGAGTACTCGCTCGTCAGGTATTTGTAGAATCTCCCTCGCTTGGGATTTGTCTGATGTTTTTCTCATGATCAGAGTGTGGTTATGTGTTTTTGGGAGGAAGACCACACAGGTGAAGTGCCATTTTCATCACATCACATGATGTACTATCAATCAACATGACTTATCACTGTTAATGTTAGCCTTGATCACCTAGCTGAGGTAGTTGTCAGGCTTCTCCGCTGTAGATTTACCCGTTCTCACCCTTTCCATGCTGCATCCTTTGGAAGGAAGTCACTACACACAGCCCACACTTAAGGAGTGCTTCATCTCCTTGAGGATGTAAATTGTTTGGAATTCTTCAGTGTGGGAGATTTATATTCTCTCCCTCTATTTACTTATCGTAGATTCAAAACTACTTTTACTCAATTCTGATTCCATGTTTTCCTGTTCACACACAAAGAGTGAAGTCATCATAGCCAATGTGTTGGCTCCAATATTTTGCACCTAGTTAAATGATGCTATCAGCTGTTTCAAATAAAAAATCATTAAATCCAAAAGTTGTTTAATTTTTTTTTCATTCAATTGATGGACTCAAATTAAAACTTTTGGAAGTTCATTTTGTTGAAGGGAAAACATTTGTCACTACTGTGAATGCTAGTATAATTTCATTTAAAGTTCAAAGTTGAAGACAAAATATTTGTTTTGTGGTGGTAACACATATATGAATTTTGATTAAAAACCAATGTCCTGGTAGAAACAATGTCCTTATTAAATCAAGAAATCCGTGGAACGGAAATGGATTTGCAATTGGTTAACATACACATAACTCATAATTGTGTTCAAACACACTGTAATAGTTTACCAGTTAAGATAGAAGTAGTGGCCTTTTAGCCTTTGAGTCGTGGCCTGCTCCTAACTGTTTGGAATGTACTTTCTCTTCTATTAATGGTCCTTGAGCCACTGCCTTCTGCTTGGGCCTGCTTCTACCTTTTTGAAGCATACTTTTTCTTCTAATAAACTGTTCTTTTGCCACTTAAAAAAAAAAAAAGATGAAGTAGCAATTGTCAAAACATACAGGTTTTTATGTAAATGACCATAAAATTTTTGAGATGAAGCTAATGGTGAAAGAAACATTACTGTGGCAGTACTGTGTTTACTGTCCATCAGCAATTAGATTTTATAAATGTTCAAGCCCTTAAAGAACTCTTTTGTAAAACAACCCAAGTGTCCTGCACTGAAATTTTTTAATAAATGAGCCCTCTAAATGTGGACTACAATTTGTGTAAAATCAATGGAAAGTCATTATTCAAAGTATCAATGAGTAGGATGCTTAAAGAAAAAAACAAAATATGACAGCTTTTGAAGGTTTAGCAAATTGCAATTATTATAACAAAGTGTGTAAACAAAATCCTTGACATTTATTCCTACAAAAAAGAAGGAGAAATTGAACACATCAAGCGAGGAAAGTTCAATCGGGTACCATGTTTAGTTCTGACATTTTGTGATTGTCTTTACTTGTGGAAAGAGTCACCTTTTGATGAAACTCTTGCTTTTAATTGGATAAATTTTATATTATGACCTAAAATGGAATGAATTTAAGAAAGCTTACAATTTTGTAGCGTGTATATATTTGGTTAAACATTTTAAATAATACAAAAAATAGAGACAACTTATTTGATGAGTTTTTTCTTAAGTTTTATTATTGAAGAAGTGTNGTGTGTGTGTGTTCAGATAAGAAGCTGAGGCCTACAGAGGTTAAAAAATGTGGTTAAGGTCAACAACTAATAAGTAGTTGAGATGGGATTCAACCCTAGGCCTGACTCTAGCCCCTGGATGCTAAACATTGTTGTGCACTGCCTCCTCCTCGAGGGTATTTAGGAGGGCATTGCTGTGTTGCTTGAGAGGTTGCAATAGAAGGCCTTCAAAGGCTTTCCAACTCTTAAGAGACTAGGACTTTAAACTAGGTGATGCCATGTAAGGCCTATTTGGTCCTCATATCTACCATCCCTCAACAAAGGCCTTTCAATCACCACCTATTAGTTTGGGCCCCTACCCATGGCTGAGTATATGTCTTGAAACCTAGAGCTGTGAGCTTCAAATGTTAGCATGCATAAATCACTTTGTGTGTATGAGGGGGTGCATTTTTAAAAAGTTCAGGTTTCTATGGGATGTCCAGAATTCTGTTTCATTTGGGGTCTTTCATCATAACCATGTGAAGAAAAAGAATTCTGTTGTATCTAAGACATTTTGATTTAATATTTCATTTTCTTTATAACAGGTTAGTGGATACCTGGATGATTGTACCTGTGATGTTGAAACCATCGATAAATTTAATAACTACAGGCTTTTCCCAAGACTACAAACACTTCTTGAGAGTGATTACTTTAGATATTACAAGGTATTTTTATTTTTAGTTTTTTGTATAAGTATATTTAAAGCTTAAATGGATAATTACATTTTCTTAGTCATTACTAAGCTTCAAAATTGTGGCTTAACATTAAAATTGATTAAAATTAAAATTACTTAAAATTGATGGAGGCGATGTTAGGAAAATTCAGTTCACAAGAGTGAACCATGTGGTTCTACAACTACCCGCTGTATACTTTTTAATTTCAGTAACTGAGTTTTGCACTCAAGAGTTAGAAACTAGTTGGTTAAACTGAAGTCAGAACAGAAACTATTATGTATTGTTATCAAAGTTGTGAGTTCATAATTTTCTAAAACATCAGATTTATTTCAATTAATTAAAAATTATTTTTGAGAAGCATGACTTTATTCGGACCTGTATTATTTTACCTAGTCACTTGTCATATTTTACCTTGAGATAACTACTGAAAGAGTCCAGAAAACCTCATCATTGGACTATGGAACTATAGTCTGAGTTCACAATTGTCTAACTGTTCTACATTGTCAACTGTTACTTGCTTAAAACGAATTTGAGTTGCGCAGTAATGATCTGAGCCACTTTGGCTCCTAGTTGCCATCAGTTTAGGGTTTGTTTAGTAGCAGTCTCTGTCCTTCTAAGCAAGTCTACCAATTTACTGACATCAGCTACACCAGCGGTTCTCAACCTTCCTAATGCCATGACCCCTTAATACAGTTTCTCATGTTGTGACCCTCAACCATAAAATTATTTTCATTGCTACTTTATAACTGTAATTTTGCTACTGTTATGAATCGTAATGTAAATATCTTTTTGTTTTCTGATGGTCTTAGGCGACCCCTGTGAAAGGGTCG
>NW_017731355.1:8214762-8216091 GCF_001890085.2 Hipposideros armiger
CCTGTAAAGAGGATATTTTCTCAATTAAAAATTATATCTGCAAAGAAGAGTCAATTGAAGGTATTGATGATTTCAAATTGATTAACCATAAAAATTAACTTTGACAAAGATCATGGGAAATTTTGTTGTTGTTTTTCTTATTAAACTTTGTTTTGATGGGTCTCAAAATTCTGTGACAGATTTTGGGTCAAGTTGTTTCCATTAAAAAAGTACTGATTTTAAAAACTAAGAACTTAAAAACTGCCACACAAAAAAACAAATGATCCACAAAACATTCTCCTTTTCTTCTGAAGAATTTATGATGTATTGTAATCATTAACCAGTCTTTTTCTATTAAACTTAAATGGCCAATCGAGACAAACAGTTCTGAGACCGTTCTTCCACCACTAATTAAGACTGGGTTGGCAGCATTGAAGATGATATTCGTTTAGCCTTCTGAGCTTTCTGGATAGACTTGGTGACCTTGGCAGCTACAGCTGCCTTGTAACCAAAGATCATGGGAAATGTCATAAAAATTTAAAAATAAGGACAAAATGAAAAAAAAGTTTTTTTCTTCAGAAAAATGCCAATGACATAGTACGAGACAGATGTGACTTAATGAAGCTGATGAGATTATGAAATAGGAACTAAGAATAATTATTTTGTTTAACTTATGTTTTAACATTCAGTTAATTACGAAACAAGTTAAAATTTTTTTGTTTTAATATAGATTGTTATATTAGTATACATAGTATGTTATTTTTTGAACAAATTTTCTTTATTTTTTGATATGTGTTTTAAACTTTCTATTTTGAAATAATTTCCAACTAGTAGACAAATTACAAGATTAGTATAAAGACATTTTATGTACTCTTCATACAGATTCACTAATTTTTAGTATTTTGCCTCATTTATTTTAGCATGCTTTTTCTAAATACATATATTTTTATTTTCTGAATCACTTGAGAGTTGGTTGTCTATATCATATCCCTTTACCCCTTAATACTTAATTATGTATAAAATAATTTTAGTTTTGAAAATAGTTTTTGAATTAAGCAATCTTATAGGTCATCCAGTGTCATCCAAGTTGTCATTTAGTAAATAAATATTTTGAAAAATTATATAATTTCAGTTACCTCAAAAGTGTCCTAGTCTGGACAGCCATACGCATAGACACCCTAACAATAAGACTATAACAGACACTCGCTATGTATTTGTTGAGTAATTGAGTTTGTGGCCTCCTGCTTCCAGTGTTGCCTTTCAGCTGTATGGTGGTGATGACTGGTGTGTTGTGGAATCTTATGATCCATACTCACTTGCCCTGTGCCACATACATAACGCTACACACAT
>NW_017731355.1:8216602-8217773 GCF_001890085.2 Hipposideros armiger
GATGCATTAAAAAAAAAATAACCTCAGAAATGTTGAAGCTCAGATATGGAGGCAATATGGGCATCTTTTTCATTTAAATTAATTAGAAACAAGCTTGCTAAAACATTTTGATTACACAGGAGTTTATAATCTTAATGTGGCTAGTGCTGATAACACTCATATCCACTTATTTAAATGCAGTAAATCTCTATCAGGCTAATGAAAGGGGAGTAGCCCAGTTAATCCAAAATGGCTACTTGGAAAATGGGTTATTTTTCATTTGGAGTGCTTTGTATTATAGATATACTCTGCATACATGTATTTTAGCAGATTTACCTGCCTAGTGTCTTGTTTAGGTCAATTTTTAAAATAGTTTTTATTTGTTAGAGTGGCTGAGCCATGGAAAAAACACTTGATAATACGTTGGGTTGTGGGTAGAGAGAAGCCCAGGATTAAAACTTCGAGGGATCTTTGAAACAGTTTATACTGGAGATATGTCCATTGACTCAGCGCTTGCTACATTCCAGGATTTTCTGAAGAAAGCCTGTGGAACAAAGCATGTTTGCTATACTTTGGGTCATTTAACAACAATTTAAAGTTATAGCAAGACCAAAAATTTAAAGGAGAAATAGCTCTTAGCATTCATTCCATGTCCTTAGAATGGTGCCAACTACCCAGTATAGAATCTTTGGTATTTTCATGCTTTGATTACTGAATGAATACTTTTCATGTTCTTTTTTATGTTCACAAAACACAATAAAATTAAATACAACTAAAGTCATTTACCAAATAAAGTGCACTTTGAGCACTTTTTAAAAAGGTATTTCGTGTTTCATATGCGTATGAGGAATATGTTCTTACCGTGCTTTTGGAAAAAAGTGATAATCTGCGGAAGGACTAGACGTTCCTGTTACACAAGGAAACCATTTAGAGAGTTTCTGTTTTGTCTTGCATTGCAAACTATAGGATACCTCTTACCAGAGAAGAGTGAACAAGCAGGCCAGTGTTTTCTTTTCTCTTGCCTTTTATACAATGTTTTGATATTTGGTTCAAACCAATCAGAATCAACGGAGAAAGTAATTGAGGCTCCTTCCGCAGCTAACTTTTGGTTATCTAGTTCTATGTCCCATTGGGGCTTATAGATGCACGATTTTTGGAAAATTTTTACTGCAAACTTGACCTATTTTTTTTT
>NW_017731355.1:8219700-8229575 GCF_001890085.2 Hipposideros armiger
AGGATGCTTTCCCACCAGTGTGTACAGTTATTGTGGCTGTGTTAGTTCTTTCCTCTTTTCCATCTTATCTTTTTCCTGAAAAATTGTCTTGAAATCCCTAAAGCATTGATACATTTGTGAAGCTTTAGAAACAATGGAATACAGTCTTGTATACTAGCTTTTAAAGGTAACAGAGGAAAAGAAAGTTTTAATAAAACATTTTGTTTTACAGACATACAGTCTCCCGATGCTGAATATGTAGATTTGCTCCTTAATCCTGAGCGCTACACGGGATACAAGGGACCAGATGCTTGGAGGATCTGGAATGTCATTTATGAAGAAAACTGCTTTAAGTATGTGTCATTTTCATTTAGAAAATTTTGGAAAATGTAATGGTTTCTCTCTGTGAACAAATAAACAAAATCCTAAAGATTTAAAATTACAAATCAAATTCACTTTGTTAAAGGCTGTATTGGGACATAGAAATGTACTTACTTATTCATTAATCCAGTTCTCCTCTGGGGAAACATGTAGACATGTTTCCACAAATATTACTTTCTTCTTTAAAAGACTTAGAATAGCATGAGACTTTTATGGGAGTATTGTAGGTACTTAAAAAAATGTTTCTTGACTGGATTATAAAATCTCATTTTATAGATGAGATAACAGAGAGCCAGAGAGATGTACTTCATTGTTCAAGATCATATAGTTAGTGGCAGAGAATAGATTAGAATATATCATTCCTAATTCTCTTTTTGGTGTCTTATACTCCCCTTTTTGTGGCTATAGTTATTTTGCCTGCTTTAAAGTTAATATCAGAGAATACTTATAATAGCTGACACTTTGGAGCACTCACTGAGTGCCAGGCATTGGGCTTACTAAGCATGTTACATACATTTTCTCCTTTAGTCCTTGCAATCACCCTGTGTTGTAGGCTGTCACTGTTTACAGTGAGAGAAAGGATTTGGAAAGCTGATTTTAAGTGATTTGTCCAGTGTCAAAGATGTAGTAAGTGGAAGATTGTACTTCATACTCTTAACCACCATAATGAAACAGTCAATTTGCTCACTGGGTGACTGACACATGCTTCAGTTTTACCCACTTGAGAGCTTCTAGGCTCTAAACAATGTGCTTATTGGTTTTTGAAAGAAATTCGTGTCTGTGTGTGTGTGTGTGTGTGTGTGTGTGTGTGTGTGTGTGTGTGATGTTGTCTTAGAGATCAAGGGGAGAATTCTGGGAAAATCTTGGGAGTTTCAGATATGGTGATAATACATTTCACTTTTTGTAAGTGAAATATAAACCTAAGAGATTAGTAAGTGTGCTTATACAAATAAAATGTCAGACTGTTTTTGTTTTTGACTTGAAGAATTGTTCCAGTTTGGGACATGGAAAGTCTTCATTATTTATTCATTTCTGCCATGTGTTTCATTTAAATTTTCTTGACCATTATTCAGAATGTTTGGTTTACTGACTGACTTGAAAGTTTTTGGTTTTTTTTTTAAAGAGTGCACTAAAATAGAGTCAAATTGAAACATTTGTTAGAGTGAGTCTTAGTTTTATAGTTCTTTTCTAACTAATTTATATCATGTTTCCCACAGTATTTCTAAAATATGAACAATGCATGAGGCACTAAATTGAGTATGTTCAATTACAGCTTACATGTTCTGTTCTCAAAATGCCTCAATTTGTGCAAATTTGTAAAATTAAAATAATGGACATTCAAACAATCCCTACACTTTACTAATGATACTAATGAATATTTATTTTGAGATTTAGAAGCGCTTTAGTGACATATACTCTCTCTTTTTTCTTATTAAAAATGCCTTTTATTGAAATTATAACAAATTTGGTGGCCACAGGGCAAATTGATGTACCTAAGATCACCTAAGTGGAAAATAATCTACCTACAGTTTTTTTCCTTTTTTATTTTAATGCTTGTGTTGGATATTTATATTTTTTGCTTGTTTGTCTTTCAATTGGGAGTGCACTTTATGCCATACACACACATATATGTGAATAATATATATACACACATCCTAGAGATTCAAGGAGAAGAGCTTGAGTGGTATTTTTTCCTTCCTTTGTTTGAAGAAGTGATTAGGAAATGACTTCCTGGCTGTTACAGTGGGAAAGATCAGAAACTGTTATCACTAAAACAAATAACTACTCTCCCTTAAAGCAATTAGAGAAAACTAAATATTTTATAAGCTCAATAAAACAATTTGATTTTGGATATAGTCATTCAGAAACTTTCTGAGATAATTTCACTTTTCCCTAAATAATTATAACATAGTAGGTAACATATTTATGTTTTATACTTTAATTCTTTTGTTCCTAGGCCACAGACAATTAAAAGACCTTTAAATCCTTTGGCTTCTAGTCAAGGTGAGTTATATGTTTGCACTTCTATGTTATTCATCAACCTGTGAACTTGGGTTAGAAGGAAAGGGAAGGCAAAATAAGGGTTGGCAAGAGCATTTGAGATCATATATCCCTGTTTCCATAGAAGTTATGCCTCATCCTTGCAGAGAATTAGTGTTTAATATAATTACTCTTCAGTAAGGATTATTTTTGTAATGAAGTTCAGAAGTTCATAGTATTAGACTATCATGGGATGAAGATTAGGTTATATATTTATTCTATTCATTTTTACAGAATGTGTGTTCAGTTCTTCCACTATTTTTACTCATTTTCAAGGTAAATGAATATGCAAAACATTTCTACCTCAAATCTTTCCCCAACCTTAAAATTATTGTATATATTGGGAGCCTCATTTCAAATTCACATATCTTTATATCGCATTAACATTTTTCATTTTCTGCTTACACTAAAGGTCCGGCTCAAATGCTTCCTTTTCCATAAAACTTTCCCTTATCTTCCTAATTGGAAGTATTCTCTCCTCCTCATACAGTGATGTTATGTCACGTTTGGTTTCTCGTACAGCCCTTTACATTGTCTAGCATTATTTTATTATTATTTATATATCTGTTGATCTACCCTAGTACTTTGCAAATATGGGCAACATGTGTTGGTTTCATCTCTTAATCTAGAGCCTGGAATATCACAGATGGAGTAGTTTGTTAGATAAATTATCTATGAATATTGCCCTCTTCATTTAATGGTCTTGTCTACAGTTGTTCCTTCAACAAATGACTACCCACCATTTAATATGTGCTAGGCGCCGTGTTGGTGCAGAAGGGATGTAAACTTGAAATTCACAATCCCTTTTCCAGTGTATAATAGGCAGTTATAATATCCCTGTTCTCTGAATATGTGCTTATTGATGAAATCTTTCAGGTGCTTTTAGCAAATGTGTAAAGTTTTCATTTTTTAAATTTATTTGAATGCTGTTGATCTCGTATGGTCCATAAATGTAACATTCCTCCTGGAAAGCAGTGAGATTGCATCATTCCCTAAATGTAGGCACACTCGTCTTTCTTAGATAAGAAATGAAAGAACATCTTTAAACAAGGCTTTGGGGTTTATACAGTCACATATGGTAACTCAGTGGAAACTATTGATTTAATATCAGATGAAATGCAAATTCATAGACAAGAGGCGATCTTCACTATGAACTCACATTATGGTCTGATAAATTGATTAGCCATCCTCACTTATCTTAAAGATAAATGGGAATGATTTAAATGTTTATCATTAGGGAACTGGTTAAATGATTGATGGCATATTCACATAGAAGAATACAGCCATTATAAATGTTGCTGAAAATTTGTATTCATTTATATCAGTAGTGATCAATAGCACACTGAGGAAAAGCGGGTATCAAAGCATTACACAAAGTATGCAAAACTTAATATAATATCTAAATATTCATACACAAAGAAAAAGGACATTTACCAAAATGTAAAGGGTATTTATTTTTGAGCAGAGGGGATTATGGATGATATTCTGTATTTCATCTCTGTGTTTTTTAAACATATTTTTGCAAGGAGCATGTGTTACTTTAATAATCAAAGAATGGTGGCATTGAATAAAATTGGGCAAAATGAAGATAATTTTTCAATAGTGAACGAGCAGCTGCATACAAACTGCTGAATTCTGCATAATTTGAATCTTACACATAGTCTCTAAAAATATTCCTGAATAGAGTAAAATTTTATGTCAGTCTGGTATTTTCAAAGCAATAATACAAATCTGTAGCAGAAACAGTATTACAGCTTTAGGATAAATAAATGTGGAAAATAACCATAAATCCTTAAGATACTTAAGAGTACTTTCAGATGACAGATTAGATTTTTCTCTCTTGTTAGCCCATATTAAATCTTGTATGAACTGAAAATACTCTATCCAGGCTCTTGGAGATGATGTCTTTTAGTCAAATCAGGCATAATTCCTATCATCAATCAGAAGTGTTTCACAGATTTTGCTTAGGTAGATGAACGGATGGATGAAAACTAGCCATTATAAAAAGGCCTTATTTTTATGAAGCTGTAGCATTTTAAAAGGGACTTCTGGAAGGAGTTTATGATAATAAACATTTTGTTTTGTTTTTCAGGGAAAAGTGAACGTAAGTAGAATTTCTTTATCCTACACATCATATATGAATTGTTTATTTGGCAATTTTTTTTTCTTTTCACATCTGTGACTCAGAAGAGCTTAATTTTCATTTCTTTATCTAAAATTCTGGAGGTGAAAGCACAGCTTAAGGGAAAATGACTGTTTGTGCCTGGGATCAGGCAGTAGAGACAGCCTGCCTCAGCCTCTAATAATTCACTTGTACGTTTTCCACTGCATATAGAAGGCAGGCATTTCCCTGGGCCTCTGTCCTTTACTGGTTGGGCTCAAGGATCTGCTGGGTCTCATATAGGAAGGTTCTAGGCTGGATCAGAGTGTTGATCTACTGGCTTCCAAGACTTATGCTGCCTCTTGGGTGTAGGTATCATTGCCAACTCTTTAATTGTAATGCTAGAAATTTTAACACATTTTCAGTTTACTTTGTCTTTTTGAGAATCTTGTTGCTTTATGAGTGTGATCGGAATGATTTTGGTTATTCTTAAGGCCATGCATTTAACAATATGAAAAGACTAAGCAGTACTTAGATTTTGTCCAGCTCAATGAAATTGCTGAATATGAAGTCTTTCCTCTTCCTCAAATTTCTCTATCTTCTGAATATTATTTTTATGAATTGCTTTTGCATTTTGTCTAAATAACAGAATACTAAAGTCTGATATTTTATTATTGTACTTATGTTATAGTAATGGTAGCCACTAAATAAAGTATGGAATCAACTGTACTATTTAGAATTGAAATTTCTTTAGCAGTTAAGATCATTTTTTCCAAAGCTACCATATATTTTGTTACTGTTAGTGGTGATCCTGTAATTTTCAGTTTGAGTAACCTTATTGTTCTACCTTGGAGAAATTGCAAATAAAATTTGGATCTTTTGTTAAAAAATCTTTAAATCACTGTTTGGCACAAATTTGCTATACTATTTTTAAACTTTTGAAAAACTTAACATTTTGGCATTTTCTTTACAATCTTGTGACTTATTTTTCTTTTAATTTCAGAAAACACCTTTTACAGTTGGCTAGAAGGTAATTGGAAACTTCTAAACAAATTTAAATGATAACATTTTTCTCCTTTTTAAAGATGTGTGAAATTAATTTTATGATCTTACAAGTTTCATATATGACATTTCTATTTCCAAATTACTTTTTTTAGGCCTCTGTGTAGAAAAAAGAGCATTCTACAGACTTATATCTGGCCTACATGCAAGCATTAATGTGCATTTGAGTGCACGATATCTTCTACAAGGTATGTCCCATTCACTTGTATTCACTTTACCACACTTATTTTCAGGTATTCTTAAAATTCTTTTTGGGATTCACCTGAATGGGAAAAATTGATCCTATTGAATATTAGGCAGAAAAAATTCATTCTTATATGGTAGTAATCAGGTTTATAAGAAAGAGACACTGGAGCAGCTATAGGGTGTAAGGGAATTGGAGAAAAAAAAGAAAAAGTGATGTTATAAAGTGTCAAGATGACTTAGTAATGGAATTTTCTTTGATATTCTCTAAGAAATGCAAATAGAAGATTTCTATTACTTTTAACTGCCTTTAGATGTATGGCTATGTTTCCTTGAATACAACATATAACTTTGTAACTAGAGCATATGGGTGGTTATGCATATTAAAAATCAATCCAATTGCAAAAAATAGGGTAGTTAGTAATCAGGAATATAGGACTATAGATACTATAAGGGAAAATTCAGCATTATCTTGGCTCTTCACCTTCTTTTAAGAAGCTGCTCAAAATTGTACACATCACTTTGGAAATGTTCTTTAGTTGTGGGAATTAAAATAGCTCCTAATAGCACAGTTTGTTATTCATTAGAAATTACTGTATCAGACTCTTTTATTTGTGTGCCAGCTTCAGGCCTGGAATTTAATGGGTAATAGCATTTTCTTCTGCACCTTATGCTTTAAGAATGTTATTGAAAAATTAGACTATGGTTGATTTTCATCAGTAACATATTTCTTCTGGAATTAAAGTATTTCTTAGGTCTTAGAAATGAAATATAGTAACTTTTTAAAAATATAGGGCTTGAAATTCATTACTAATTTCAGATAGTCATTTTTTTTAATTGTGTATTTTGGTTTCATGAATATGTTTATATTCAGAAATTTGATTTTTATTAAACCTTGTTTCTCTGTAAAACATTTATTTTCCTTTTATGGGTGGGTTCTAGAGGATAAAATAATGTAGACCTATTAAAGGCTAAATTATGTAAAACAGTTTTCATGGTTATATTATATATTTTACAATATAAAATGAATTTACTTCTGTAGGCATAACTAATCTAATCTAAGTAAAATGAAGCTTACTTAATTTTAAAATTCAGTTTTTAATATTTAATTCTTTTTTCTTCTCAGATACGTGGTTGGAAAAGAAATGGGGACACAACATTACAGAATTTCTGCAGCGGTTCGATGGAATTTTGACTAAGGGAGAAGGTCCAAGAAGGCTTAAGAACTTGTATTTTATCTATTTAATAGAATTAAGGGCTTTATCTA
This sequence comes from Hipposideros armiger, assembly GCF_001890085.2. Lineage (NCBI taxonomy): Eukaryota > Metazoa > Chordata > Mammalia > Chiroptera > Hipposideridae > Hipposideros > Hipposideros armiger. Next base: position 8,226,714 of record NW_017731355.1, read on the forward strand.
AAGTGGTACCATTCTTTGAACGCCCAGATTTTCAGCTCTTCACTGGAAATAAAGTTCAGGATGCAGAAAACAAAATGTTACTTCTGGAAATACTTCATGAAATCAAGTAATTACAACTTACACATTAATAGAACAGTGATATGTGGTATCCAAAATTAAATGCTTAAATATTCAATTTAAAGAAAAGAAAACTGTTTAAAAAATTAAAAGCTATATTTGCTTATAGGTCTTTTGGAATTGAGGGTTTTTTTTTAAACCTAATTACTAAAAGTCACATATTTTCAGTTTCAAGAGCCATTCTCTTCGTATATGATACCTGCATTATTTTCATATTTAGCTGAAGAGGTTGGGTTTGGAGCCAAAATTATATATTATGGGGTCAGCTTTTAGATTTGAGGGTAAGAATTTGTGTGGGGACATCAGAGTATTGATTTTACTACATTTTCTACTCTATTTTAATTATGTTATTCATCACTGACCAGCAAAGTGTTATATTAGCAGGACTTTTAATATTTTATAACATATGAAAATGAATATTTTGTGTTTTAAAATGCAGGTCATTTCCTTTGCATTTTGATGAGAATTCACTTTTTGCTGGGGATAAAAAAGAAGCAAACAAATTAAAGGTAATTATTCATACTGTAATTTAACATTTAGATACAAGCTCTTATGCAGGTGTGAATATAGGCCCATGGTTTTATACTTAACAATAAATATTGATATACATCCTTAAGTTATAAGACAAATCAAAGCCATGATCTTTCTTTTCTTCAAAAAAAGGAAGTCCAGCATCAGGTCCAACTTAAAATCCAGTTCGTGTTATATTCAAAAGAATAACTGGAAATCTGTGCGTCACGCACTGCACACTTCACAGATGACTTTCATATTAATGGTTCCATGTAACAAACAGAGACTATAAATTAAAGGAGAAGGAGCTAGAGCACGAGTGGCAGTGTTTGTCTGTCTTTGGCTGAAGAGAATTCTTAAAATGGTTTTGGTTAAATTAAAAGATCCTCTTTAGGAGGCCGCAGCACAGTGATGTTTTCTCTTTCATCTTACTCAGTGGGAATTAAAGGCAGTTAGGGACGCCAGCAGTTGTGGACAGAAGACCCCACAAAATGGCATTTGGTTTTTGCCTTGCCTCTTTTTAAAAAATTATTTACTTATTTATTTATTTTTTTATCACAGTCTACCTCCAGTATTATGTTAATTTAGGTGTACGATTTGCCTTGCCTCTTAATAAAAGAATCATCTCAGGCAAAACCATCTTCGTGTATATTTGAATCAAAATGCTACAAATATAAACTATTACTAGGAAGATTTATTAAATGCTTCCTATGTGCAGAGCATGGTTTTTGTCCTTAAAGGGAGAGACAGCTCCTACCCTCAAGGGATTTCTAGCCTATTTGGGGAGCCAAGTAAAATTACATTACTGTTCTCTGTGACAAAGCTTTAGGTAAGTAAAGGCAGGTGGCCTTCGGGAGCACTGGGTTTGATCTGATTTTATCAGAATATCTATAACAATCTTCCGCTGTTTCTTATTCTTTGATTCTTTCTGTAAGGAAAGAACCTGATTTTATGCAGCTTGCAAACAAACTACTTTTTGCACTCCGTTTTTGCTGTTAGATAATAGTTATTTTTGACCTCCCATCTACCTCCTACTTAAAACATTCTTGCCAGAAATACATACCTCAGTGCTTATATAACCTCCACCAAAGCTTCCAGGAACTTAGAAGTGAGGGGGAAGATGCTGTAATAAGACTTTTTTCCCCTACTATTTTCAACATCTTCCTTATTTTTAGGATACTTCCTGGTTTATTGAAGAATATTTTGGCATCCACTCTTTTTATATTGGGCAGATTAGAAATATTTCTCACAATGTTTTAATTTTATCAGAACTGAAACAGTCAAGTTTGATGTCCTATGGAGTTTAACAGATAATTTTTTTGATTCCTTTGACAAAGAAGGAGTAAAAAAAATATCAAGAAAACTTGTTAATATCAGAGATTTACTTTCTTAGAAAAAGAAGTTTATAGTGAACATCATGGATTTGAACAGTCATATTTATAAGTTCATTTTAAAACCTCATCTTGTTTCCTTTATACACTATCAGCGTATAGTTAGAAATATAGGACTTGGGTGAAAGAGTATTGTTTAGTGTTCAACTCAAAATAGAATAGGCTTTCACTTGAAGGCTTATAAAACGTTTGAGAATTGGATGAGAATTGTTTTTTGGTCAATTGGTATCACAGCATATAACCACAGCATGTTTGATTATTTTACCCACTGACTGTAATTTTAAGTGTTGACCTAAAAACTGTACATAGACAAGGAGAATTTGTTAGCAATTTAGGTACTGATTATTTTAAGGATCATCAATTTTTCTAATCTGAGATAACTTGGGAATATACTCAGGTTATTGGACATTGATTGTCATTTGTAGAAGTCACAAGGATTTTCTCCTCTTCTGATCTAGTAAATCTTTAGCTTGTTAATTTGGTTTTAGCATATTAAGTTCACTTAAGCCCTTGTGCTCGGTTTTAATTTTGCAATGCTATTTTGGCTATAGTAAGCAACCATGTTTATTCTCTGTACAAGTCATACAAATATTTACTCAAGAGCTGCTACGTTCACGTATTCAAATTAGCAAACAGATTCAAATACAGAATTTAGACAATGTCTCCAAAAGCAAGCTCAATCTTGTATAACAGAGGCTTCCATCCTTTACAAATATGAGAGTCCCCTTACGTCCAAAGCTCTCAAGGCCTTTCCTCATGACAGTGGTATTTTTCATATCTATTGATTGTCAAAATATAATTGCCAAAAGGCCACTATGCATTTAGTCACACTTTTTTTTTTTTT
>NW_017731355.1:8230670-8252742 GCF_001890085.2 Hipposideros armiger
GTATAATGGCCGTCCCATCTGAAATGTATGTCCGATTTCCTGCTTAAAATACTGTAAGCTTGGGATTCCAGCAAAAGTTCAGGACAGAGGGAGTCACTTGGAGGATCAATTAATAATTACCATTGGAATCAAAGAAGTACGTGTTCTTGGCTTCCCTTCTTTTTCCTTTCCTCCTTAAGTACATATACTGCTTTTGGATGAGCTGGATGCATGTTGCTCTATTTTAAACAATATAATACCCAAGTGTCAATGGATATATACGTGGTTTTTTTTTCTAAAACTTGGTGAAAGGTACATGAATGTTCATTATATTCTGTATATTTCTGTAATGATGATTATGATGATAATAGAAGATCTGATTATTTCACCCAATTAATACCAGAAAAAGGGCTTTAACTATTATGAAGCCAAAAGTTTTCATTTTTTCTCTTCCTCTTTTTCTCTCTCTTTTTGTTAATTATGCCATGCAAGCCCTGTACCCCCTCTCACCATATTGGCATATAGCTAATAATCACATCCAACAGAACACCTCAACTCAGTTACTTTCGTATATATTTGCAGATAGTTTAGCTTTGGAGTCAGGCAGGCCTGGCATCTAAGTGTGCAGTTTACTACATATGGGAATTTAGGAAAGTTACCTAACCTCTCTGAATGCTGTTTTTTTAATTCATTAGGTATAATAATACTACCTCCTTTTGGATTTGTGATGAAGATGAAATGAAATCGTGTATGTCAACTCTGTTGTATGAAGTGTTCAGTGAATATCGATTTTAATTCCCTTTCCTTTTTGGCACCCTGTCGTGCCTTGTACAGTGTTAGGCATATACAAGGCACTCAGAAAATAGTATTTGACTGAAGACTGCAGCTTAATGCAATTTTGTTAAATTGTTTTTAGGAGGAGTTTCGACTGCATTTTAGAAATATTTCAAGAATCATGGATTGTGTCGGTTGCTTTAAATGTAGGCTGTGGGGAAAGCTTCAGGTAAGCAAATCCAGCTCAATCCTATTTTTCATTTACTCTTTGCACAAATAATTTTCTGATTTTTTTTTTCTTGTTTCTATTATAGACTCAGGGTTTGGGTACTGCTCTGAAGATCTTGTTTTCTGAAAAACTGATAGCAAATATGCCAGAAAGTGGACCCAGTTATGAATTTCATCTAACCAGACAAGAGATAGTATCATTATTTAATGCATTTGGAAGGTTAGTTTGAATGTATTGAAATGGTTTCCGCTAGCCAAGTAAGTCTAATGCAACATGTATACTCTCAGATAAAAATGGGTAAGGAATATCCTTTATAGTGAAATTATCCCACTACAAGAATTCTGTGATCTTGAATGAAATATCTTAATTATGTCTGTACACACAATCATTAGATGCTAGTCTTTATTTTCATCTGACTTTTATAATCATGATTAATTTACTGATTGGACTTCAATGTTCATCTTTCTGAATTTGTGTCTTTTTTTCTAATTACTTAAAAGCAGGTGTTTATGGTGCCCAAATATTTTTTTGAAGGTCCTGGCAAAATCATTTTGTTTATTATAGGTGTACATATGAAGTTTCTTTGTGAATTCACCATTATGTAAAAAGGTTAATGACTATTTTAAAAATAATGAATTTCATAAAAATAATTAGAAGATAAGCTTACATTATAAAATTAAGTATAGATGCATTTCCTTCTGGCCTAGCACATGTAAAAAATGCAGAGATTTATAAAAGCTATTATTTTCTAAGGACTACATTTCTTCAGTTAAAACAATTGTGATTTAGTATTTTGGTTGGAAAACATTGACCTTCAGAATTATTCTTTAGTGCACAGAAGCTTGACAAGTTGTATTTCATCAACTAGTCTGCTACTTTTTTCCAAGAGAGCAGAGCTAAAGTACACTTAAAATAACAAACTTTACTTTTTATAAAAATTAGTGAAAACAATTTGGTCACATATTTACTATTCTCTCTCTTTAAAGTCCAAAAGCTATGATTTCTTTGCATATTTACTAAATATGATATATTGATTAGTTTTCAGTACTCATATGACTCTGCATATTTACAATGCATATTTCGATGCTTATGTACTTTAAATACTAAGCATGTGAATATACTTATGAATACTTAAAATAACTAAGTATTTTAGTATTGGTGTGCTTTGTAATTCTATATTGTAAAATTTGAACACTAAATTATAAGTAAAAATAATTAATTTCTGGGCAATATTATCTTAGTTTTACCACATCAGGTTTAAGAACTAAAGTACATCAAAATAGATAAAATGGTTTATGTGCTTTTACATTTGTTGAAATAAATTACTTAAATTTTTTTCTGTGCTCTAAAAATGCAAAATGAATTAACTTTCAGAGAAAAGTTACCTAAGATAATTTCTGAGTGAAATTTTTTTTTTTGGTTACAGAATTTCTACAAGCGTGAAAGAATTAGAAAACTTCAGGAACTTGTTACAAAATATTCATTAAAGAAAACAAGTTGAAATGTGCCTGTTTCTGGACAATGGAGGTCAAAGAGTGGAATTTTATTCAAAGGCATAACAACAATGACAGTCTTAAGGCAAATGTTTTACATAAAGCTGCTTTTGTAAAAGAAGAATTAAAGTTTTAAGTAAACAATTTTTAAAATGTGTTAAGTCTATACATAATATTATTGTGAGTAAAAGTAATACTCTTACAAAGTGGTACAAATTTTAAAGTTTAATATTGAATAAAATCAGGATTATTAAATTCATATATAGTAAAACTAAGTAAGTGATGTTTTAAGTCTCTCAAACTAGAATTTTGTGTAAGAAGATGTAATATAAGTAAAACTATGGCCAATGTGACAAGTGTTTAATAGAAAAATGCTAAGGAGGTGTACGAATAACCCATAATTAACAGCCTAAAAATTTTCAGTACATTTAGAGTTAACAGATTTTGTAAATAAAAACACAGAATGTCCAGCTAAATTTGAATTTGAGATAAACAAGTAGTTTGTAGTATACATATGTTGCATGCAATATTTAAGACCTACTTATACCAAAAAATTATTCCTTATTTAAAATTCAAATTTAACTGGGAGTCCTATGTTTTTATCTGGCAACCCTAAAATACATTGGTATAAAACAAATCACTTTTAGAATTATATTGCTATTTTGATTAGCTTGTTTTGATGTGCAGAAAGATACAATAACAACTGAAAGGCATAGGTGATTTCTGAACTTTGTAAAAAGTTTAATAAATTTATATATTTATTCTGATAATACTTTACTTAATACTGAATAAAATTTGGGGAAAACTTTTTATTTTTATATAATTTCAACTTTACAGAAATGTTTCCAGCTCAGTACAAAGAATTCTTTTACCCAGGTTCAGTAAGTGTTCATACTTGCTTTATCTTTCATGCTGTCTGTGAATATATGCACATATTATTTTTTCCTCAGTCATTTGAAAGTCAGTTACAGGCATCAAGCCCTTTTAACCCTAAATACTTCAGTGTATAATACCGAATAATTTATTAAAAATGATTTTTCAGAAAAAAATGTAGAATTGTAATACGATAAGCCTTAGGATAAGGAATCATTTCGAGTTCCAATCTGACGTTCTTTTTGAGTTCTGTTGCCCCTTTAATCCTTGATCTGTATAGTTATAGGGCACATAATTTTTGTTTTTTACACGAGATTTATTTCTTTTTCCTCCCTAAAACTAAACTGTAATTTTGGAAGGTTTTCATTAGTGGAAGCTCTTCAATCATAAAAATCTTTTAAGGGGTTTAGGAATTTATGTCACATAGTAATTGCAGGATAAAAAGAAACTGTATACCTCAAAATCATGTGCCTCTTTGTATGTCTTAGCAGGTATAATGTGTTGAGATGTTGCCTTATTAAGAAAGCAGGGTTTACTTATATAATGGTTCAGAAATGTCATTTTACACTGCTGTATATTTTTTCTTCTGTGTCCCTAAGGCCTGGTATAATGCCAAGTGTATAGTGGGTGTCCAAAAAATATTTGTTCAATGAATGTATGAATATATATTCAGTATACGTTAAATGAATAATCACAGAGCTCAGTTGAACAATATGTGTTGTATTTCCCTTTTTCCCCTTTATTTGAATAGGGCAGGAAAAAAAGACATTAACCTATTAAGTTAATCTTCTTGATGACTCAAAGGACTGTGAAGTGAGCACCATACATAAAAGTTTAAGGACATTTGTAGTACTCTGAAAATAGGATAGATGGGTTTAAATGGTAATTTTGTCTGTATACCTCTCTCTCATGCCCCCACCCTTTTTTTAACAGCCAATTTTTGGGAAAGAATATTCCTGTCTTCACTTTGTCATCTCCTACTCACTCCTTAACTGAAATCTGGCTTTTGGCTCCGTGGTTCTTAACAATCTCTTCCTTTGAAGTCTAAAATCCCAGTTCTAAATCCACAGTTCATTTCATAAGGCATTTCTTATTTGACCTTTTTTTCTGCATTTGACACTATTACAGCCCTTTCTTTAAAAATCGTCCCCCCCTTGCCCCCATTTCCTTATATTTCAGTAGGTCCTGGATGTCTCCTTTTTAACATCTTTTCCTTTATGCCTTAAAGGTTATTCCTCAGGCTTTCATTCTTGCTCTCTTAATCACCACCCCTTCTCACTTTTGGGTAACTCCCAATTCAATGATTTCGAAACCCTTATCTCTAGCCCGGACTTCTCAATCCATCTGTCTGCTACACATCTTTACTTGGTTGTCCCATGGATACCTGTGTTTTAAAACAACCATTCTTCCCAAAATCTACTCTTATGCCTACGTTCCTTCCTCTGGTTAAATTCAGAACCATCAGCATCTGAATCCTCTAGGCTCACTCCTCTCCTCCATCTCCTTCCTAACCAGTCACGGCCTGAATGCTCCGGATTTCATCTCCATATCTCTGATACATGACTGTCTTTTCATTTTCATTGCTCTTACCTAAACTACTAATGAACCTGTCTCCTTATACCCAGCCTGTCTCCTGTCTTTTGCTCCACAATGCTACCAGAGTGGGTTTTCTAGAAGCACTGTCACTGTAACATGGTCCTCTGATGTGTGTCTCCCAGTCCCATCTCCTCCACCCTCCATGTTCCGATAAGATGGGCTCGCAGTTCAAATGCACCATGGTCAGGCCTCCACACCTTGGTGCATGCTGTTCTCTTTGCATCCAGTGCCCACCTGTAAAGTTTCTATGTATCCTTGCAGGCCCAGCATAAAGCATCACCTCTGTGAAATCTCCCTTGTTCCATGTAAGGAGGACCATATCGAACTTCCTTTTTTTGTCTCACCACTGTAATAACAACCTACCTCTACTGTGTAACATATTGTACTGTATTGTTTTTGTTTTTTAAAGCCTCCTTCACTAGAATGTGAGCTCATTAAGGGCAGAAGGAACTTTATCCCTTTTAGCATCTCCACAGCATAGTTTTTGGCATATGAACACTTAATAAATGTTGTTGAATAAATTGCCTTTTAAATGACAACTTTATTATATTAGAGATCATACCTTCATACAGATATTCTTTACAGCAAGAGTCAGTACATGCCCAAGGATTTGTGGACTTGAGGGGATCAGTAAAACTCCTGAAATTATATTCAAAATTTGGTATGGTTTGGCGGTTATGAAAGGGGTCTATTATGGAAAAATAGCAAGATGTCTTCTTTTAGGGTAAAAGGCAATATCACTGAGGAATTTCTTGAATGATTGAAGAAGAGCTGTTCAGGATTAAATTTATTCCTGTTTAAGATTCTAAGGGAAAGGAGAGGGGTGTTATAAGTTATTTCATACAAGAATTTTTCTTAGCTTAATGTTTGAATAAACGTACTATCTAATATCACATTGATATTTTAAAGTAAAGTGTATGGCAATTCATATCAAATTAGTGTGTGTTACTAAGGGACATGCTGTCTAGATGTAATTACAAGCTCACTAACAGCAGCAGACTGTCATTTGTAATTCCTGATAGTTTCTCTTTTCTTTGGTAGCACTGGGGTTCTTATCCTTTTATGATAGAAACTCAATCAGTGTAGTCCATTAAGAGGGAGTAAGAAAACCAGACCACCGAATAAAAGCACAAACACTTTTATTTTCAACAGTAGTGTTTTGTTACAATTTAGTGAAACAAATAAATACATTCATTGGCCACAGCTATACTTTTACAACCAGTTTGAAACTGATTATATAGCTGAGAAACACTGTTAAAACAATAAAAAAAGGCAGCTATGCATAAAAAAGCCACTAGCTATAAATTACATCTTTCATAAAACTACGACCAGCTATAACGAGTGGTGAGAATTTCAAAATTAATGGCCACTTAAATGAAATGATAAAAACAAGTACTGCTAATCACTGTAGAATTACACACTTAAGCAATGAAATGCACTGTTCTAATCAATGAACCAAAAAAGGCAGGTTTGAAATTGTCATCATGTGCTTCAGTGCAGGATGAACAGGGAATCGGTAGCCCTTTGATTTTATAAACAACTCCTTCTTTCGAGACCAAACCTAAAGTGCTTCTAGTGCTTTGGAATTTTAAGCAAAAATTGGGCCAGAAGCTTATCTTTCTTTGTCTTTGGTGATATGGGAGATGTGTATAAAGAGACATGCAAGAATCCAGGTACCCTAGTCAGTGATAAGAGTCAACTTATAAATCTCAAATTTGGAAGAATCAACAAATGCAGCTGAAAGAACCAAGTTATTTTATGTGAAGTGTTTTTTTTTTTTAAAGTATTCTTTGTTTATCTGGTCAAATAGGAACATTATTTAGGGAAGCCTTACTAGAAAAAAGTTTTTTATTTACTTTGAACCCCAAGATTAGCAAAGACAACTCAGATCTCTTCAGGTAGCTCTAGTTAATTAGATATCTACCAATATTAGGAAAATAAATGGCATTCTGAACCATGCATTTTTAAATAATTTGGTTACAATGAAAGAACTTATAAACAAACCTAAAGTAACATAAGTTTATACTTCTGATTGAATTCAAAGTCATTTTTTATGATAAAAAGAAGAAATTTCTTTGGCTGTGTACTAGCTTCCCAAAAGACTGAAAGCATTAAAAGTTTTATTTAGGGGAGTTATCACTTTGTGAGGAGTGTAAATGTCTACACTAGTACATTGCTTTGTACACTTGAAACTAATAATAAAAAAAAGTTTTATTTATTCCTTGGGGTTTTACCTACTGTTATACTTTTGTGAAGTTACTGCATCAATTATTTAAAAAGTTGTAAGGTATTTTAAGTAAGAGTAGAAATAAAACATAACTTTCTAAGCAAAGTAGAAGACACAAAAGGACAGTTGTATTAGTTCCAGGTCTGAAGAAATAGATTAGCTGACAATTGTATAAAGTTGGGCATCTTTCAGCATGTTTTGACAACTTCCCAATGTTGCCTGTTCCATTGGCATATTGAGGTATTCAGCGTCTCCTTTCCATATAGACACTGGTAGAAAGTGCATTTTAAAATTCTCTCTTAGCCTACCATATATATATATATATATATATATATATATATATATATATATATATATATATATATATATATATATATATATATATATATATATATATACATATTTTCTTAGATTTGGGATAGGACATTCAAGATAGTTTTCATGTAATTCTAAAAGTATTCCAATATTGTTCACCACTGGTTTTATACTTACCTAGTTAGTACCTTCACATCAGTTTGCTTATTTAGTCTAGCGCTAGAATTAATTTGAATTAAATTTAATTTGGCTTTGCCCATATACAAGATATAAAAACATGACAACTAAAGAAGGACTTGTCTTACAAAGTATTGCACTTGAGTTCACTGCAATCATGTATTATGATTTAATTTACCTGAGGACAGTCCTGATTTTTAGGTAAAATCAGCTGTATCTTATTTCAGCTAAATCAAATGTTCTTGAAACTGTATTCATGTTTTCACTTAGAATTGTATATTTTATGAGTAATTCTTAAATGCATCTGTAAACTTGTTTAGTCCCAAGAAGTTTCTACCAAAATCTCCCTATGCAAAAACCACTATTGCTTTCTGGAAGAATCATGCTTAAACTACTACATACATATGTCTTAATCATACAAAACAATCACTTGACCAATTCTATTCAAAGTAGCCACATAATTTTCACTGGTATACTTTCTTCTTGAAGAAATGACTGTGGCTTTCCCAAGAACACTGCTGGTCATCACTGTGAAGATTTCCTACTATCATTTAAAAAATATAATTGAATAATTTTAGTTGGTATTTTATAATCATGCTTAAAAGAACTATATTCAATGATTACATATTTTTAGATTTTTAAAAAAAGAATGATACATTTTTATGCCTTAATTCTGTGCACTGTTCAAACAAAATTTTTATTGGGTAAGAATTTCCACATGGAGTACACAACTGATATACAAGCTTTGATTTTAATAGAAATACTGCCTCCTAATTTGGTGTCCAATATAATATCCCAGTGTGAACACTGGAGTATGACTTTGGGGACTGCAGTGTATTCTTTCAGAATAAAGATAAAAGTGCAAATATGCATTTGATGTTCCAAAGTCAAGATGTTTGGAGGCCATCAAGTGCCTTAAGATCTAATCTCTCTTTTATCCCACTCCAAACTTTCCATTTTACTTCACTTTACTACGAAGAGGTCAAAAGTAATAGCTGTGTTCTCTGCTGCACGCGGCCACATTTCCAGGCGTTGTTTTCAGTTGCCACAGATAATGGAATGTTTATGTAAATGAAATTTAAATGCATTGACTATACACATTCATGAAAAACAATAGATTCCCCAGGTGGCAATGCTGTCAGTTTTGTGGTGTTACATATAAGCTATGGTGATTGTTCAAATCTAAATTACTACAAGTAAAGAGTAAAGGAGCAGTGTCTGTCATAGGTCCATTCTGATGGGGAGAGGCTGTGTAACTGCTGCTGCCACACCCAGTCATGGTGCCATACCAGCCCAAGCCTTGTGAATTTGATAAACTGCAACAACAAAAAAGCCATAGGACAGTGATCAGGATATAATGTAATAAGTCATATTGCCATTTTTAGTTTTCAGTGAATTTTATAATACAGTTAGTATCAAATATATTGAAGTGTTCTTTGCCAAATAACATTATTTTCTACAAAATGTAATGACTTGTCTAATATCCTTGACTCTATATCATATATTACAAAAGAATGAATAAATACCACTTAGCACATGATTATCAGGTAATAATAGTGCTTATTATGTATGAGGCTATATTCTAAGTCATTTTTGTATACACACACACACTCGTAGAATTATGTACACACACACACACACACACACACACACATACACACACACATTTAATCTTCACAATAGTCCCATAGGATCTATTCCGATTTCTATTTTACAGATGAAAAACAGGCTAACAAAACTGAGGTTAAGTAACTTGTCCAGATGACATGAGGATTATAGAAAATGCTGTGTCAACTGAAAGCATTACACAGGTGGTATCAAGGCTTTCATTTAGCCCTGATACACAGCTAAGGTATGGATTTGCAATGATTTTGGAATAAGGAGGGCCCAAGAAGATTTCCCATGGCATCTGAGCTTCCTATGAGTTTTCTCTATGGATATAAAATCACTATAATAGTATTCTTTCTCTTTTCACCAACCCTCACCAGCTTTGAACCAACAAGGGATCCTGAAATGAAATGGTACCATTTTACCCCCAACAGCATTTCTCAAATAAAGGTACTCTATGGGCTTAGAGTCCAAAGATAGCTCTTCATAGTACAGGTCCCACTAAGCGTTTAATATTTACTGTTCTAAGTGTCAATATTAAATGATCTTATCTTTTGACATATATCACCAAATCACCTTTTTCATATTTGGGTTAAAGGTTAGTATTCTTTTTAATCTATTCCATTACTAATATTGTAGATCTACCTTCCTTCTCTTGAACTTCCCAGTCTTGGCAGGTCATCATCGCTATCATATCGTCTTGGATTGTCGAAAAAGTAAGCTCTGGAACTATAACTATGACTATTTATCATGCCAGCCGGTGCCTGTGAACAAAGAATTAGATAGCATATGAAGATTTACTTCTCAATTAAGAAAGGAGGCAGGGATTTATAATGCTTTTTAGTGTTAAACTTTGCCCAAAACAGAAAATCAATATAAAGGTTCCATTATTTTTATAAATAAGGAGAACAAGCATTACAGAATATTATGGTATCATACCAAATTCTGGTTTAATCTCTGTGCCCGGAAAAATAGAACCACCGACCACGCTGGCACATGTTCCCACAGAAAGAGGACCATTCCAAATACTATATACTCTTCTCCACTTACGTCTTCTATATGTGCCTGTAAATAAAGGATGGCAGAGAAATCTGGAAATCTGTTTCATGTATAAGCAACCATCCTCCACAATTGACTTCCTTCAGGTAGGATAAATTAAAACAATATATTAACTTTAAGCACATAAAACTCTAAGTTAATTTTCCATGTTTTGTGATTTCTTATGTAATAATATCCTCTAAAAAACATAAAAATGCATTGTTAAATAGAATATAAAGCTATTAACTTTTTCAATGCATCAATTTATGAAAATATTTTTAATATGTGGATAATATGGAGTGACCTCATTTTTAGTCCCCATAGTCAGAAGAGGGTTATAAAATAGACTCCTGGTTCCAGTTGCTCCACAGGCAAATAGCACTTACCCTGAGTTACACCCACAGGGAATGTAACACATAAGTCACTCAGCTCTTCTATTATTTAAAAATATGCTTTGGGGCCTAAACTCCATATTGAATTTCCTTCTATTCTAGTAAATATTGGGAGAGAGAAGTGGGGAAGGAAGTAAAGTGAATCTACTACATGGAACCACATATGCAAATTCCTTTTTCGTAGAAAGGTAACTAAAATCCTGATAAAAGAGGATTCCAGGATTCCTTAAATTCAGTACAAAGTTAAACTAATATAAATAAAGATATGACATATAGTATAGCTAGCGTACTGGAAATTGCTATAACACACCTGGGCACCCAAAAAACTATTAATGCTGTCCCATTATCAAGACTGATGATGTCAAATTTTCATAAAAGTCATTATTTAAACATCTACAACTGAAGCAAATATTTAGGTTATATGTAGTTCTTGAGTAAGAGAATTAATTTCATTCTAACAACTAAAGACATTCATAGTCACTAGACAATGACAGGCAATCAATTTATTTAGAGATATTTAAATACTATCCTTAGTAAAATAGGTTTATGACCAATAGATTTATGGCAGTATTCATATTATTTACAAGAAGAAAAGAAACTACCCCCTTGGAAGAAATTCTCTCTGAAGAACGATTTGAAGTACCACATGTAAATGAGGATTTTAAACACAGAATTTTAAGTGTGGTTATTGATAGTAGCTAGAGATTATAGATAGTAGCTAGAGAATTTTAAGTATGATTATTGATAGTAGCTAGAGATGTTTGTATGTAAAACAGTTAAAATGTTCGCCTAGTAAAGGCTAACTTCATTATCCTGTTATTAGATCAGCAATACATGGTAGGTACTTACCTTATCTGAAAGATTATCCCAGGCATAATTAAATGGACTTTCTAATGTATCCTGAGATATGGTGATCACCACCAAATTATAACATGCTCTCGAAGAGTAGAGAAGAATGACAACAGAGCCTACGACAACAGTCTGGCACAGAGACATACCCTAAAAGAAATAAAAGTCATGATACTCTGCACATTTGTCATGACAAGCTATTCATCCATATACAATATAGTCACCCCTTGCAATGTTCTCCTAGAAAAGGCTGAATGAGCACCTGTTGAAATAAACGCTTTATTATCTTGCTTTACAATTCCTATTCTTAGAACCACTTGTGTTTAAACTACCCTGTTAATACAAATAAGTTCTTTGTCAACTTGCTCAATGGCAGCTGGAGAAGATTTGTTCTGCCACAGTTACATTACTTTCTTAAGTAATATATGAGTAAACAAGTTGGCAAAAGATCTGCATTATAATTGATATTAATCAGAGAGATAGTTTAGCCATAGTCAGAAAAAAATGGGAAATAGAAGCATTAGTCCATTTGATACATTTAATTTCCAATAAGATACAAAATTAGAATAGAAATACAGCTCCTATGTTATTTGCTTCATTCTATTAGACTCTATTAGAGATATGATATTAATCCCCTACTGATACCATCATGTTGATTACAAAGTGATGTAGGCACCAAATGCATTTTCAAATCCATAACATTTTAATATTAAGGTTTTTCACTGTTGCCTAAATATAGAAAGCCCTTATAACTAGTGGTTCTCAACTGGAGTGTGTATATTGGAGAGGGGTATGGTATCAACTTTTTTAAGGATCTTAACCTGGGGTCTGTATTTTAATACAATTCATTTCTTTTGTAATCCTATTAATCTTATGCATTAAAAACATTATTCTGAGAAGTGACACAATTGCCAAAGAGATCCATTGCAAAAAACATACAGTATGGTGTTTTAGAATTTCGTGTTTAGGTTGTCACAATGATTAAGGCACAATGATGGCATTTAGGGCACAAGGGCAAAGGATTCTGCAATTCACAAGAGAGTCCTCCACATAAGAGAATTTTTCTCTGACCTTCAAAACTTTCCAATGTGCTCCTGGACATTCAAATAGATGAAAATCCTGTTTATAATGATCTTAGCCAAAATCTAATTCTGTTTTACACATAAAGTTTATGTTTGCATAGTTTAATAGATGCCCAACATTTCTAAAACACATATAACAACATGTAAATTGAGGGAAATTTGTCTTTTTTGTTGTTGTTCAGAACTTCGTTAAGAATGGTCAAATATCTCAGAAAATCATGACACTGACAGCACTACAGCTTGTAGTATGTAAGGCACCAATGCAACTTGCACACCAGTAACAGTCTGCATTTGTAGCTGTCCCATTCAGTTTCAATGTATGGATGGATACAAGCATCTGACTACACCATCCCTCAAAATTTACATATTGAAATATTTATTAATTACTTTCCTTTTATTTCCTCTTTCTATTACAAGTAGGGTACTTACATTGAATTTTTGAAGTTAGGTGTGTAGGTAGGTTAAACAATCTATTAATTTCAGGATAGAAACAGGTTATCAAAAATGTTTGTTATTAGAAGGGTGCACTGAGTTTGGTAGGATTGAGAACATTATTATAAATGACTTCATTATAACAACAACACATTTTAGAGGTAAATAAGAAGAAAGAGAACTAAAAGATGAAAGATACCTTTAAAAAATGTTGGGGTAGTAACTGAGTACCTTCTCTGAGCTAACCCATTACCATAACTAAAAGTATGTGTGAAAATAAATAAAACCCTAGCAAGGTTAAAATTTTTGAAAATCAAGGCTAAAATTTTCTACAAGGTGCATACAAAAAATGTTGATAATAAAAAAGTTAATCTAAAAGCAATTTGGATCCAATTTTAGAAGTACTATATTATTAAAGAAAAGGTAACAAGAAAAATTAGAATGCTCTAAGCATTACCATCCTTTAAAATAACCACAAGTTTATAATCACTACTTTAAGAATAACATAAGATGTATTAAAAAATACATCTTTTAATATGTAAAGACTGCTTCTACTTGTAAATACTATAAAACCTTAAAAAAGAGGTTGTGTGAAAAGAGCAAAGATTTAGTAATACCAAAACAATAAAACAAAATAAAACAAAATTATAGCCAAATTACATACATATAATAATGAAAGAAGCCCACTGACTTAGAACACAAAGTAACATTCTTCCTGAAAAATACAGGATTACAAAACAAAAAACAAAGATTCAGCAACATGGAAAGTGTTGTCAAAAAGTTAAAAAAAAATCTTCCTAAAAATCAATAATCATAACAAATAATTCTATTCAGGAGCAATCCTCAAGGAATGATTCTCTGTTCCTACATACCACTTTTTTAGAAATTCCACACTTGACAAGAGGAGTTACACTTCACTTCAGTATGTAAATCATTAACACTTCAGTATGCACATCATTAACTAGAATCCAATATTTGTTTACAGGTATTTTTAGATTACCGATAGTCAGAAACCTCAGCTTGCCATTCATTGAGTTTTGACAAATTTGTACACCTGTGTAACCCAAATAATTACCAAAATAG
The DNA here is from genome assembly GCF_001890085.2 of Hipposideros armiger. Taxonomy (NCBI): domain Eukaryota; kingdom Metazoa; phylum Chordata; class Mammalia; order Chiroptera; family Hipposideridae; genus Hipposideros; species Hipposideros armiger. The sequence continues at coordinate 8,244,818 of NW_017731355.1, forward strand.
AGAACATTACCATTATTCTAGAAAGTTCCCTCACACCCCTTCCCTCAAACCCCCAGACAAAAATACTTTTTGTTTTTACCAACTTAGTCCTGCCTAATCTAGAACTTCATATAAATAATAGAATCTGACGCTTCTTTAGGTTTATTCACTCAGCATAATGTTTTGAAATTCATCCATGTTGTTGGAAGTATCAGTAATTACCATTAGGTCTTTGTATTGCTGAGGTGGAAAATTAGGGTGACCCCCACCTGGTTTGCTCCAGAGTTTCCTAGTTTTAGCACTGAAAGTCCCACATCCCAGAAAACTTCTCAGTCCTGGGCAAACCAGGACAGTTAATCACATTAATTTTACTGTATAATTATGTGAGTTTGTTTATATGACAGTTTAATTATCCATTTTTTTCTGTTGGACAGTTTCTATGAATATTCTTATACAAATATTTTTGTGGACATATGCTTTCACTTATTTTTTTTGGTAAATACCTAAGAGTAGACTTGCTGGGTCATATGGTAGGTATAAGTTCAGCTGTATACGAAGCTGCCAGATCTTTTTCCAAAACGGATATACAGTTTAAGACTCCCAGCAAAGTATTAGAGTTCCAGCTGCTCCACATCCTAGACAACATTTGGGGCTGTTAATCATTTTAAGTTTAGCCACGCTGGTGGATGTGTAGGAGTATTTCATTTTGGTCTTAATTTTCATTTCCACAATGACTAGTGATATTGTGCTTATTGGTCATTTGCATATCTTCTTTGTGAAGGATCTATTCATATCTTTAACCACTTCTAAATTGGGTTACTTTTCTTATTATTGAGTTGTATTTTTATGTATTGAGATCTCTACATATGCTGGAAATGAGTCTCCTGTCAGATATATGCATTGCAAATGTTTTCTTGAAGTCTGTGGTTTGGCTTTGCATTTTCTTAATCTTGTCTTTTATGAGAAATTTTAAATCTTGGTTAAGTCTAATTTATCAATTTATTCTTTTGTGATTACTTGCTATGACCTAAGAAATCTTTGCCTATACCCAAGTTGTAAAGGCTTCTCCTATGTTTACTTTCAGAAGCTTTAGGCTTTTTCATTTATATTTACATCTGTGATTTATTTTAATTTTTTTTTGTAAGTATAGTATGAGATGGAGTTAGAGGTTTACTTTATTTCATATGAATATTCATTTGTTCTAGCACCACTAGTTTAAAAGATTTCCTTTCCATTTTGGATTGTTTTAACATCTTTGTAAAAAAACAAAAGATCATATAAATGTGAATTGATTTCTAGGCTCTAGTCTATTCCACTGATCTGTTTGTCTATTTTATGCCAGCAGTACACTGTTTTAATTATCGTAGCCTTGTACTAAGTTTCAAAGTCCTATAGTGTAAGTCCTCTTTTTTCCCAGGGTTACTTTCTGCACTGTTCAATACAATGGCCTTGTGACTATTTGCATTTAAATTAATTAAAAGATCAATTCCTGCCACAGTAGCCACATTTCAAGTGCTCAGTAGTCACATATAGCAATAGCTACCATACTGAACAGCGCAGATATAGAATATTTTCATCATTGCAGAAAGTTCTACTTTTAAAGTATTGTAGGTCCTTCGCATATCCATATAAATTTTACAATCAGCTTGTCAAAGTTTAGTTTTAAAAAACCTCATTGTAGAATTATGATTGAGATTGCATTGAATCTATAGATCATTTTAGGGCGAATTGCCACTTTAACAACACTGTATCTTCCAATCTATGAACAATGGTCTTCATTGATTTGAGTCTTCTTTAATTTCTCTTAACAATATTTTGTAGTTTTCAGTATAAAGGTACTGCTTGTGTTTTGGAAAATTTACTCCTAAGTATTTTGTTTTTAGATGCTATTGTAAATGGAGTTGTTTTTTGATTTTCATTTTCTAATTGACAGCTCCTGGTATATACAAAAATACAATGTAATTTTGTATTTTGACCTTGTATCCTGAGACCTTGCTTAACTCACTTATTAGTTCTTGTAGTTGTTTAGTAGATTCCTTAAGATATTCTACATAAACAATCATGTTATGTACAATTAGGGACAGTTGTACTTAATTTCCAATTTTATACCTTTGTTTCTTTTTTTGATTTTACTGGAATGTTGAAATGACATGGTGAGACTGGACATACTTGCTTTATTCCTAGTCTTAAGGGCAAAACATTCAATACTTTGACTATGATACAGGTTGCAGATTTTTTACTAGATGTCTTTTATCAGATTGAGGAATATTCCGTGTATTCCCTATTAGCTGAGAGTTTGCTGTTTTCTTTAATCATGAAGGGTGCTGGATTTTGTCAAAAGTTTATTCTACGTCTATTCCAATGATTATTTTATTTTTCTCCTTTATTCTGCTAATGTAGTGAATTACGTTGATCAATTTTTCAAATGTTCAAGCAGTGTTGCATTCCTGAGATAAGCTCTTCTTGGTCATGATGTATTATGATTTTTTTATATGTTGCTTAGTTTCTGTGTCTCTAAGTATAAGGGATAGTAGTACTTCTAATTTGTTTTGTAATCTTTGTTAAATTTTGGTATCAGAGTAATGCTATTCTCATAAAACACATTAGGAAGTGTTCCTTCTTCCATTTTCAAAAGTTTATATAATATTGGTGTTATTTCTTCTTTAAATATTTTATAAATTAACAAATGAAATCTGGAGTTTTCTTTGAGGGAGGTTTCTGATAATTCAATATTTTCAATAAATAAAGGGCTATTCAGGTTTTGTATTTTATCTATCAATTGTGTTAAGTTTTATTTTGGAAGAAATTTGTCCATGTCATCTAAGTTGTCAAATTTACCCACAGAGTTGTTTATATAATATTCCCTCACTTTTCTTTTAATGTCTATAAGATCTATGATGATAATCCCTTTTTCATTCATGGTTCATGGTATCACAATTTGTATTTTACTCTGCTCCTTTTCTGCACATCAAATTTGTTGATATATTCAAAGATTCAACATTTGGCTTTAATTTGTTTATTTTGTTTCATTGATTTCTATTTTTATCTTTATTATTTTGTTCTACTCATTTTGGGCTCACTTTTTTAAAAAAAATATTTTTCTTAGTTTTCCCCTATGGTTTCTAAGGTTGAACCTTAGCTCACTGATTTTATATCTTTCTTCTTTTCTCAGAGCATTTAAAACTATACTGGTCTCTCAGGCACTATTTTAGCAGCATCCCACAAATTTTGGTATATTGTATTTTATTATCTTTCAATTTGAAATATTTTCTAATTTACCTTGTGATTTATTCTTTTTCCCTTGGGTTCTTTGGAATTATGTTGAATAATTTCCAAATATTTGGATGTTTTTAGATATCATACTGTTATTGATATTTAATTGCATTGTGGCTGAGATCACTCTCTGGTTCCAATCTTTTGAATGTATTGATACTTGTCTTATGGTCCATTGCATGGTTTATTTTGATGACCATTTCCTTGCAGAATTGAAAGGAATGTGTATTCTCCAGTTATTGGGAGTTGACTGGCTCAAGGGTGTTGATTGTGTTGTTCAGATTTTCTATCTACTGATTTTTTTTTTGTTTTGTCAATTGCTGAGGATAGGGCATTAAAATCTCCAACTATGATTGTGTATGATTTTTTTCCTTTTATTTCTGTTTGGTAAGTAAGTCCTTTTCCCCTCTTTATTTCTTATATTTTGGCTTCATGTACACATTTATGATTTTTATGTCTTCCTGATGAAATGTACCTCTCTATATTTTGTAATATCCTTTGTTTCCTGATGAAAGGTATCTTTTCATATTGGGTAATACTCTTTGTCTTGAGGTCAATTTTATCTGATAGTAAAGTGCTTTCTTATGCTTACTGAATGCATAGTATATTAGTTTCCATCTATTTATTTTCAACTTACATTTGTCTTTATCTTTATAAAGTGCATTCTGGAAGCCAGCATATAGATGGGTCTTGTTTCTTTAGAAATCCCTTTTGACAGTCCCTACTTTTTAACAGGGGTATTTAGTCCATTAACATTTAAAATAATTGATGAGATCTTTGGATTTAGATCTTATAATTAACTATTTGTTTTGTGTTTGCCCTCTTGTGTTTTGCTGTTGGTGTTGTTTGTTGTTCCTCTATCCATCATTTCCTGTATTCTTTCAGGTTAATTGAATATTTTTTAGACTTCCATTTTAATCTGTCTATTAGTTTGGTTTTTTGCTTGTTTGTTTTTTAGCTGAGACATCCTGCCACCTGTCTATTGGATTTTTAACCATACTATTTATGTATGTATGCTTTTTGGGGGTGTTTTTTTTGCCTTAAGTGGTTTCTATAGGGCAGCAGTTCTTAAAGTGTGCTCTGGGGACCTTCAAGATTAAAATCAATGATTAAAAAAATACTAAGCTTTCATTTGCCTATTAAACTCTTTCTTTTTTGAATATATAGCATTTTTCTGGAAGCTACATGATAATGTGATGATGACCATCCACATTCTGTGTGCATGTGTATTCTTGTGTTTTTAAAATTCCTGATATAATAGAATTAGGGCATTAATTTGCATGTCAGAGATTATTAACCTAGTTTATTTTCTGTACTCTTACTGGGTTCTTGCTAATTTTCTTTGATTATACCTGCTGAAACATCATTAACATCCAATAAGTAGTTATTTTGAAAACCTAAAAATTTCTCTGTAACCTATATGGAAACACAATAGGTATACCTATTAGATTTGTTTTACACTATTAAAGAATTTTCTCCAACAACTTAAAAAGTTTTAATTTTATAAACTCATAAATTAGTCATATTTTACTCTGAAATTTAAAAATTTAATTTTTTCATATTTTATAATGGATTATTGCTTAAGAATGGGGAGTTACTACTCAGTGGGTACAGAGTTTCAGTCTGGGAAGATGAAAATGTTCTGGACGTAGATGGTGGTGATGGCTGCACAACAATGTGAATGTACTTAATGCCACTGGACTGTACACTTAAAAATGATTAAAATGGTAAATTTTATGTTATATATATTTTACAGTAAAAAAATACCTTTCTTAACACATAGTTTCCCTGTTTACCTCTAAGATGCTGGGAAAGATGAAAGTGTTAGAATTCTCTGACTCAACAAAGAATCTACCTTAAAGGAACTGGGTGAAACTGATTTCTTGTTTTGTTTTACCAAATGAAATGTAATGAAAACTATCTTTCAATGGGCTTTATAAGTGTTAATAATTTACCTTATTGTGTCTTCTGCAACAGAACACTGTTGAATAGCATTATGGACCAAGCATCATTTTGAAACCAACATTCAGAGTTTAAAGCAAAAGAAAGTGAAATTTTAAATACAGATATGGTGAGAACTTTAAACACCAAAAATTGTTTTTATAACTTTCCAAAGTGGAAATGAAAAAGCCATTCAAGCATTTCACAGGCTAAGTCATTATACTGCATTGGCTGGTAAAGCACACACAATAGCTCAGAAACCAGTAAAGCCTTATATAGTTGACATTGCTAAATGCATACAGGATAGGAAGACCATAAAAGAAGTTATAGTATTGCCATTTTCCAATAATAGAGAAGTTTACTGATTCAAAAATTTAATTGAAAACATAAAGAGCGATTTAATACCTTATCTACAGAATTATATTTTTTGCCTTACAAATAAATGAAACTGATGGAGCAGGACTAATTTTCTTTGTGTTCATATGGTATCAGTACCAACTATTCATTCAAGAAGATATTCTTTTATGTCAATGCCTGAGTAGAAATACAAGTGGTACTGAAATAGTCAAAGTGTTGAAAACTCTTCTGATTATTTATCCTGAGCCAACTGTGTTGATGTTTTCACTAAAAGTACAAAAGCAATGGTGGGTAAAACTTCTGGGTCTTAACACAAATCAAGGCAGTAGCACCAAATTGTATGGTATTCTTCACTGCTATGGACTTCCAGTTAAAAAAGAGTCAATTTCACTTAAGAATATCCTTGATAAAGCGGTGAAAATATTAAATATTGACCCTAGTGTATGTGTTTGTTTAAAACTGCGTGATGAGATGAGACATGCACTTAAAGCAATTCTGCTGCATATTGAAGTACAGTTGTTGTTGTGAAGAAAAGCACTTATGGCAAGTGCTAGCCACTTTTTTTTCATGGAATATCATTTTTTACTTAGCAGATAACTATGGCAGACAGACAATGGTTATTCAGACTTGGTTACTATATTTGGCATACATTTTTTCAAAAATAAATGAAATAAGACTGTCACTTCAAAGAAAACATCTGACAATGATGAAATATGAACTTTCAATTAAAAATTAGAATTTTTGAAAACTTGTAAGCACTCGTATCAACTGTAAGACTGGCAGCTTCCCAAATCTTAAATGCTTTTCTAATGAAATTGGTGGTGATATTAACAAATGTGATTTTGGATATTGTCAATGAAATGTATCAACATTTTGAAGATCTGTGGCCACTCTTTTCCAATGATCAATGCATGATGTTACAAAATCATTCAAAGTGCAGAATAGACCAATGGAGAGGACAAAAAGTTCACTAATAGTGTTTCAGATTCTACATGTAAACTAACCTTTAAGAAACCTCCACTTCAGAGTTTTGGTGTAGTATTAAAGAAGAATATCCACAATAATCTGAAAAGGCTATTAAAATTCTCCTCCATTTTCCAACTACATGTATGTATGAGGATGAATTTTCTTCACATACTTCAACCTAAACAACATATCACAACAGATTGAATGCAGAAGCATACATGAAAATCTAGCTGTTTTCTATTAAGTCAGATCTTAAAAGAGATTTGCAAAATGTAAAACAATGTCCATCTTCTCACTAATTTATTTTTGCCTTGGAAAATACAATTATTTTTCATAAAAACATATTATTCATGTTAGCATATAATGGATTTATTATTTTAAATTAATAAATATTTTTAGAATTTCTCAATTTTTATTTCTAATGTATATGTAGGTAGATTTAATCTACATAAACAAAAGCTTTTTGGGGTCCTCAATAATTCTTAGGAATGTAATGGGGTCTTGAGACCAAAAAGTTTGAGAACCACTGCTCTAGGGATTATAATATATATTTTTAACTAAGTAATATTTAATATCATACCACTTGACATAAAATATAAGACCCTTGCAACCACATAGGTCCATTTTCCCCCATCATTTATGCTGCAGTTGCTATAGTTGTTATATACATATATTATATATAGAAAAAAGTGTATATATATATATATATATCTACATATGTATGCCTCACATTATAATTTTTGTTTTGTACAGTTATATTTTAAAGAGATTAATAAATTATATTTACCCATATATTTACTATTTCTTGTGTTCTTCATTCCTTCCTGAAGAGCTGAAATTCAAGCTGATTTTATTTCCCTTCAGTTGTAGAATTTTCTTAGCACTTCTTGTAGTGCAGGTCTGCTGATAACTAACCCTCTTAGTTTTATCAGAAAATATTTTTATTTCTTCTTCATTAAGAATATTTTCACTGGATGTAACTTTCAGATTGACAAGATTTGTCTTTCAGCATTTTAGAAATATTGTTTCCATGTCTTCTAGCCTCCATTATTTCTGATGAGAAGTGAGCAATCATTTGAATCAATGTTCCCTTATGTATGGATCACTTTACTCTGATCTTAAGGTTTTCTTTTCTTTTTGGTTTTAAGCACTTTGACTATAATGAACCTGCGTGAGACTTTATATTCATCCTGTTGGGATTACTGAGCTTCATGAAACTGTAAATTTTTTTTTTTTTAAGATTTTTATTGGGGAATTGAGGGGATGGGAACAGTGCTGGGGAATTGGGGGAAGGGGAACAGACAAGTTGCTGTCCTTCACTGGCCTAAGTTGGCACCATCATTGCGCTCTTCCTGGGCGAGGCAGATCAGTCGCCAGCTTCTGGACGGCCGCTCACGGTAGCTGCTGGC
>NW_017731355.1:8256922-8263157 GCF_001890085.2 Hipposideros armiger
AATACTTTAAAAAAATAATTAAAAAGTCAATATCTTTCATGTGATAGTTAGGGGAAGATGTTTAAAATAATTCTGGAGGAGTTATCAGATGAAGTTTTCTTCTCAGATTGGCAACTTTATTCAGAGAATATATTCAAAGCAAGTCAAACCAAACTTAGAAAGGTCCTAGTTATCTAGAAAAGAAGCCCTTTAAATTCAACCACATCTACTTATGCTTTATCACTAGATAAGCAAGAGGTATGAATTCTATGGTGATCTCACACTAAGTGAAGATGCTGTTGCTACACCAAAAGATGATGTACCATAACAGGGACAGTATTGTTCTTAGCACTTAAACTGAAGCCAGAATAATTAGCTAAAATATTTACATTTTCGGAATTAACTTTTTAGAATAGAAGTTGAACAAAATAATTTTCCAGGTAAGATTAATAGGTTTGAAAGTCTGAGTCAGTCTCTTTCCCTCCTTCCACCTCTCTATCTTTTTTCCCCTCTGTCATGTGTATATGTATGTATGTGTGTGTGTTTATGTATTTATTTATTTATTTATATATTACATATATTTGTATCTCTATATTTATTCTGCATTCTAAGGATATATTTAAAAAGTAAAATTAAAGTCTCCACCTAAATTTAAAAACAAGTTGATTACCATACATTAATTATAATACCTTATTTTACTAGGACTACATTAAGGATAACAACAATACAGAAGTCTGAAAATATTTCCAAGAACTGTTCTGTTTCAGGATACTTATCTTCAGTGAACAGGCAATGATGCCAAACGAAAGCAAGCTTGTGTGTATGTATAAATCCATCCCCCAATTTCCACACATCTATAACCCCACACCCAATGCCACACATGCACTGTAATAATGACTGATCACGGCTCAACCACAGTGTCAATCAACAACAGTAGAAACTTCCAAGGTTTTTTGTTCACAAGTTAGTATGTGGCTTCTGTTTGCTGATCCAAAGTATAACGAAAGGGAGAATGAAGGCATTTGTAAATTTAGTAACAAGACTAGCTGTTTCATATTTCATAAGAGCTTCATTTATGGCATGAAGTAACATTCTCTAAACCTTTATACAAATAAACATCACTGTACCAGTATGACATCTTAATGTTGCTAAATGTATATAGACACATTCCGGTAAATTTGTTTAATGGCAATGTTGTCATTCCTGACTGAGGAAATATTAAGGTGTTACTGTGGCTTTTTACATTAGACTATTTGTAATACATTGATATAAATTCTGGTTTATTCTATTTAATTGGCCTCCAATGCAGAGGATATAAGTCTTAGAAAAAAGCTCAGTATAAGCTTTTCTTTTTCAAATCATTGTTTAGTAAGGGCCAAGTTTTGAATACTTTTTTATTTCTTGTGACACTCCATGCTCAAGAATTTGCCTGCCATTGAGAATACTTTAAAAAANGTGTCACTGGCCCTCACATATGGGATCCGAACCGGGGCCTTCTGGCATCCCAAGCCAGTTCTTAACCATCGTGCCACTTGGCCAGCCTGAAACTGTAAATTTTTGTATTTCATCAAAATTGGAAAATTTAGATCATTATTTCTTCAAATATTTTTCCCACCTCATTTTTTCCTTTCTTTTCCTTTGGGTATTGCAATTACATAATTAGGCCCTGAGACTCTGTTCATTATATTATTATCTTTTCTCCTTACCCTTCTCTGTTCTTCAGAGTGGATAATTTCTATTTATTTAAGTTCATTGACTCTTTCTTCTTTCACCTCCAATCTGCTGTTAAGCCCAACTAGTGATTTTTTAATTTTAAATATATTTTTAATTCTAGAAATTCTTTTTTTATAGTTTCTATTTCTCTTGAGATTTCCTATTTATCTATTCATCCAAGTATATTTTCCTTTACACTCTTGAGAACATTATAAAATCTTTGTCTGATAAATCCAACATCTAGGCCATCTGTGGAGGACTGCTTCCAATGATTGCTTTTGAGTTTTGCTTTTTGCTCTTGAATATGTCACAGTTTTCCTATTTCTTCATATATCTAGTAGCCTTAGATTGTGTTCTGGACATTGTGAGTGACATGTTTTAGAAAATTTGGATTCAGATATATTCCTTTGAAAAGTATTGATTTTTCCTTTTCTTTTTCATTTTTTTTTTAGCAAAAAATTAACTTGGCTAGACTCAAATCCCAAACTGTCTTCCATGCATGAGTAGCAGGTGAAATCTCAGTTCAATTCCTTTATTCTTAACTGTGCTGCTTGGATTCTATCCTGCACGTGTGTAGTTCAGGTATCAGATAAAAATTTGGCAGAGTTTATAATCAGAATTTGGGGTTTCCTCTTTCAGGCTGTCTTCTTCATGAGATTTCCCACTCACTTTCCATATGTAATAGTTACTTGAATTTTGTCTTCTGAATTCTTCAAGTGAATAAAACAGCAGGTCTCCAGGTTTTGACTGTCCCTTGGAGGGGAACTTCCCTTTGGCTAAAAGCTGTAAAAAACAGGAAACTCACTCAGTGTCATTTCCTTCTTCTAAGTGGTTGCTCTCCAGTGCCTTCAGTGCTTTTTAGATTTTGTCCAAAATTTATCATTACTCTCTGTAGAAGGTTGGTCCAATAGAAGCTACTCATCCATTACCTGAAGCAGAACCCTGCACATATTTTTTGAAACCATGTCACAAATGCTATTTCCATTTTGAATTAAAATGCCAAACTGAACATCAAAAATAAGAAAACAAAGTACTAGTTTCATTAGTAAATTTAAATATATATTTTGACAATTATAAGACCTAAACAGTTTCAAAAATAGCTTCAGGAAGCTAAAACACAATGAAATTAGATCTCTGGCTCCTACGGCACTACCATTACAGATTAGATGGATTTTACTGGGTGTACCTTCTGCACATGGAAAAAAAAATTCTGAAAATGCTAGTTGGTCTAGTAAAAGAGTTTAGAGTATAAGGGAAAAGCTACTTGAACCTAGCAGTAGATAAAAGTTATAAATGCAAGGTTGTAAGGGATTTTTTTCAATGGGACCAGCATATGGTAGGTCAGCTCAACAATACAAGAAGGAATAAGGTTTGAGGTATAAGAACTGGAGTAACAAAGGCAACAAACTAAAGAAGTGCCACAGCTTAGGATGGATAAAGTAAACCCCAGTAACTCAAGAAATTTTAACAGAATATTGGAAAGGTGGCAATCATACCTATTATAGACGATGATGTAGACTCTATTTCTCAAACATCGTCCTCCCCAAATTCTGATAAGTCATATTTCAGGGTAGTGGAAGAGAAACCTAACAGCATTTTAGTCTGTTTCTTTAATCAGGGCTTAAGTTACCAAAAACCACTGCTTTAGTCTTACAGGATCAGCTGGTCTTCATGAAATATGAGAAATATAATTTAGTTGAATGTACTGTGTCTCTGCAAGATGCTAATGCTGCCTGCCATCCTAAAGATTAATTAATATGGATCAAAGGTTGAGTGAATATGGGGCAGAAAGGTTTACATAGTCATGAAAACCGTTAGAAGTCAGGAGAGAGAGAGAGAGAGAATGCATTATTTGTGAATGGCTGACTGGGCTATGACACAAGCTGACCTTGAGTATCAGACAATGATTCCGTTTAACTCTTACCCAGATATAAAATTGTGCAGATCCCTGACCAGAGATATAAACCTAAAAACTTAATTTTATTCCCATCCTGCCTTTGAGTGGTCTTTCAGAGAGATAATTCCAATTTGCCATTGTAGGGACTAAGCCTCTACCATTGGTTTAAACTGTTTTGTGCTGTTATTTTCTCCATTAAAAATGATATGTCTTCTTCTATATTCTTATAAATATTCTTATTTTTTCTGAAATGCAAATTATTATTAGAATGAATAAAAATAATTGCACCAGTATGCACTTTGATGTTAAAAGTTATATAATTCTGATAAAAGTAAATAAATTAAAAAGTACCATAGAAATTATACAAATGAAGGCAAAGCAAGCAGCAATAAAAAAAAAGGAAACTTAATGGGAGAAAAAGACCAATACTATATTAATAATCATGTCAATAAATATAAGCTATTTGCTTACCCTATAAAAAGTTTGTAAAAAAACAAAGCTCTATAATATTTTGTCTAACTTAATGTCACACATGAAATGTTAGCAATAGACAAAAAGTTAAAACATGGTGTAAAGACTGTTATGTTCATGCAAATAAAACTGAGATTGTAATAAGTGATACAGAACAAAAATATAATTTAAAAGGCTATTAATTACAGAATTTCAACAATATTTGTTCCAAAAATTTCTTAGAAAAACTAGTTAAATATTAGATAAAATGTAATCTGTCAAAGACATCAACTCTTATCAAAATCTGGGTAGAATGGTACATAACTAAGGTAGACTAAAGTAAAATTGAAGTAAGATATTTTAAAGAGCAATCCTGTTCTTTATTCAGTGATTCTTTTTTTGGATCACTGTTCCTTTTGAGATTTTGATTACATACATAGGACCCCTTTCCAGATAAATTTTGCCAAGAATTTCAGGTATCCAAGGACTTCCTTAAGCTACATTACCATCCCCTAGTACTCATTAGGATCATAATAGCTAACATTTATAAGCACTTCCCAAGTGCTAGGGCACTGTACTAAGCACTTTATATGCATTTTCTTTTAAGCTTTATAACAGCCTTATAAGGTAGGTACTATTACTCTTATCCTCATAACAACCTATGAGATCAACACTATCATTTCCATTTTAGAGATCAGGAGAGTGAAGCTTAGAGATGCTGTTACTTGTTCAATGTCACAGAGCCAATAAGAAGGAAAGATGGGATTTACATCTTTATCTCTCTGATCCCAGGTTTCCAGCTCTTAATCACTAGATATACTGTCTCTCACTAAGGTCTTTCCAAATTAATTTTAAAAATCAATATAACTGAAAAAAGAACTATAAACACATCCAAAAGTATATCCAATCTCTTTTCTATTTATACCACCCTCATTGCAAAGGAGAATTTGAAGTAATTACAGAGATACACACACAAAAAAATAAACAGGAATGTGTATGTGTGGCAGAGGGTGAGAGGTGGTGGTCGTAAGAAAGAATAAATTAGAGGCAGAGCCAGAAACAAAACTGGATATCATAAGGTCATCTATGATTGATGAGTCACATAACTGCCTCTGAACAACATAGTAACCAGAGGAAAAAAGGATTTAATCAATACTGTTTTACCTGGTATTGAACTGGACAAAAAGATCTTTTCTGGGGAACATGGTGTAGACAATACCCTTAACAATATTATACAATAATGACTTTAAGATAAATGTTTCTTACAAGAAACTTCTTACATGTTCCTTCATGTAGGCCAAAGCGTGATGTCAGAGTGTAGGTCAGAAAAGACAGTTCTACATAGCGTACAATGAATGCAGTCTTAGTACAAAACTTCGCAAGGATCTGGATTGGGCTGAGGATAAGACGTAGAACAGATACGGAAATGGACATCTTCAGGGAATCTTTTCAGCAATTAGGCTTTTGAATTTAACCGTTGAGAGTTTATTTTCTCTAACAAGAACCTGGAGTGCAGAAATTCTAGTGTTTAGTAGGTCGGATTCATATGCATGGACAAGCAAGCGGAGAATAAAACTGGCAACTTCTTATTGAATAGAGGGCCTGAACAGGACAGATGCCTAAATTTTTGACTTCCCACCAAAGTGAGATGAAAGAAGGCCTATATAGAGATAATATCTCATTCACACTGATGTGTAAATATGTAACCACTGAGACATGTTTGAAATCCAAACAGCAAATGCTCTTTGTTTTTGTTAAGATTATAACAAGATTATGGAAAGCTGCCAAAGCAGTACTTGAGAAAATATATTGCTCTAAATGTCTTTATTAGTTTACAAAATAATAAATTAAGTATCTATATAAGAACATAGACATGGAACAAAGAAACCTTAAATATGTAAAAAGATAAAAAAATGAAAGAGCAGAAATAAACTATTCAAATTGATAATAACTTATATTTAAAAAGCAAGTTAGAGTTGCTACTTTGAAAAAGAGAACCAAATCATAGCACTGTTCTATATAGTTACCAGAAGAATAAAATAAAATTTTAAAAGAACTCAGATAGATTTATTTCTAAATTTTATTTTGAAGATGGAGAAGAAGGGACCAAATTAAATTACTAAAAGATTTAAGGGAAAAATTAGAGTTATGACTTTAAAGTTGGGTAAGATAAGGACAAACATGTATAGAGCACTG
>NW_017731355.1:8265141-8278430 GCF_001890085.2 Hipposideros armiger
ATATTTTTCAAAGAAGAAAAAAATACATTTTTCCATTAAAATATGCTTCATATGATGAGGATTTGAAGTTAGATTTTTCAAGTGAAAATTTAAGAGATATACTTACCTTTGATTCGAGGTAGACATTTGCTGATGACATTTTTGTAATTTTGCATATGTAACTAACTAAAGAGATGGCACAAAGAATAAACAGGCTATCATTAATTAATGCTCGAACAAACACAGTCCATTTCAACTGATTTTCTGGCACATCTCCATTGACTAGCATTGCACAAGTCAAGTTCACCACTAAAAAGAGAAGGCTTGCCAATATAAAGCCCAAATGCAATAGAATTCTGAAAGAAAAACAAAATGAGTTTATTAGATGTTTATAAAACTAATGCGAAATTAAATTTATTGTGTGTAACTTTAGGTATAATAATTCTTTCAGTTTAAAATGTTTGTAATTTCATTAAATACAAATTTAATAATCATTTAGAGTTACTTGGGCTATCTTTGCTGTTATAAAATTAGTATATAAACCATTTTAAAATGGCATTAGACTTTAAAGCATTAATTTAAAAATTATCTCATGTGCACTTGAATTTAGTTGCCTCTACTAGGAAGAATAATATAGGACTATTTTAACACTAATTCAAGTAATCCTGAATTTTTCATTTTTATAACTAAGCATATTTTCATTGATCTTTCCACTCTAAGAATTACCAGGCTTTTATAATTTGTCTGGAAAATTAATAAACTGTACCTAAATTTAAATTGGTCACTAATATTAATTTTAAGAGGAAAGGGAAATATGTTTTAAACAGTGTTTAATTTTATGAACTTCTGATTATCTGTAGCAAACATTATTTTCAGACATGACTGAAGAAGAACACAGGGACAGTAGAGTTCCAAGCACTTATCAATACCTCATCTTTTCATAAAGTTGCATATCTACTATGCATACAGAGCAACTCTGAAAATGAAATGCTTAACTACTTCCACCTAAGAAAAATGAGACCACTTCATAAAAACTCTTCAGGTAAGGCATGGCTATCTGTATCCAGTAGCTGTAACAGCTATCTAGCTGAATGTAACTCCAGTTCAGCTTTATACTCCAAATTAATATGATCCAAAAATTTATTTGGCATCCTAATATCTTCTATGTTGGGTCACTTTCAATAGTGGGAATCATAAAACATTGTCTGCCTTTGGAAATAGTTTACATAAGGTACATTGAAGGTAATGTGTAGTTATCTGTAACAAGCAATTTTTGTTAAGTGTACATGCAAAATACAAAGATTTAGTAGATGTTTATAAAACTAATGAGAAATTAAATTTATTAGTGTGTTACTTTAGGTACAATAATTATTTCAGTTTAAAATGTTTGTAATTTCATTAAATACAAATTTAATAATCACTCAGCGTGACTTGGGCTATCTTCGCTGTTATGAAATTAGTATCTAAACCATTTAAAAATGGCATTAGAATTTAAAGCATTAATTTAGAAACTTAAGAAGTGTAGACCTTACTACTCTCTCAGATTAAATAATAGAAACAATAATTACATAGTTTGATACCCAAAACAGACCTTGAAATTATCCATATATCCAGGTGATTAGAGTAGTTTAGGAAACCAAAACAGAGAGAGGTTAAATGAGTTGCAGAGTTGGCAAGTTAGTGGGAGAATTGGTCTGAAACTCAAGCCTTCTGACTCCCCAGCTGAGCACTCCAAGTTTTGAGGTTAATGATACTGAGACATTACTTATTTCATGAAACTATATAATAAGTTCTTGCCTCAAACAGTGTAATCTAACTTCAGGATTTGTGGACCCTATAAAATTACATCTGACATCTGCAGCAGCACAGTGGCAGAGCAACAGAAAAACGGTATTAGGCAGCAACATGGCAGAAGGGAGAAGACCGTGGGTCACTCAGTTCACTCCCTATGAATTAATCTAACTACTTGATTTTCTATAAAACTGCTTCTTAAGCACCCTGATTCACCAGGCCCTTAGACCTTGAGAACTCTACTGTGAAAAAAATGTAGATCTTGCTACTCATGAAACTCACCTGTGTTTGTCAAGTTCAGTGGCACATCTTATTTTACATATAACCTATAAAGAGAGGACAGAAAGTTTTGAAAGCATGTAATATAATAGCCTTCAATTTGTTTTGACTTTGTTTCAAAATGATACAACTACAAATAACAATAGATAACAAGTAAAATTCAAATGTTAACAGTTGAACTACCATGAAGCAAAAATAGGCAGGTTTCCAAAGGCATAAAACAATAAATTAAGAATTTTCTTTGTGAAAGTCTTAAACTTAATTTTCTATCTTTAAAAATTCGAACAGAATTAATTCAGTCAAAACATTTATTGACCTTTTAGTAAGAGCCAGACATTGTACTGAGTGGCTTGCACCTATCCTAAACTTCATTATATCGCTCGTGTTTTGTCCTAAAATGGAATTGCTTACTATATGAATATGGCTGAGTGTTCTCCAGATTATTTTCCCCTAAGATGGAATAAAGTAGGAAAATGAAACAAGAGACCAAAAAATGAACACAAGATAATGAGCATATATCCTATATAGTAAACTTTCTTCACAAAGCCTTGCAAGAGGCAGGTCCTCAAACACTAGTTGAACAAAGTTAAGCAGGTAGGTAAGCAGAATTTGAAATAAACATGGTGAATTCTCAGAACATAGTGGGGGAAGGTCTCAATTCTTTACTGGTGAATTTGGACTTTTATTATTTAGTTAATGGAAAGATATTGAAGGTTTTATGTAGGCACTGCAAAATATGGAATTTCATTAATCTGGTATCAATATACAGGCTACCACAGAGAAATTACAGACTAAAAAGACCAGTTATAAGACAACTGTCATAGGGTATAAACTTTGGGGGCCTAGAAAGAAAGAGGTAAGTACAAAACATCATAAAGAAAAATAGTTTAAGTACTTGATGACTTGCTGATTTCATTCAAACATTTATTGAGCATACACTATGAAAGGTGCCATGGATTCATAAATACAGTAACTGTTTCTGCTCTCAAGGAGCTCAGTGTATGAAAGAACTAGATAAACCATCTATTTTGACACAGTGTCATATCAACGCAAAAGATGTTATCACAACATCTAGGAAGGGAGAAAGACTAATTCAGTCTGAGAAATGGTAAGAGGTTAAGGAGAAAGGGGAAAGACAGTGTAAAGAGTTAGGGAGGACTTGGGCTGGCTGAGTGGCACGATGGTTAAGAACTGGCTTGGGATGCCAGAGGCCCCGGGTTCGGATCTCACATATGAAGGCTGGTGACACTGCCCTCTACAGCTAAGATCCTGAACAATAGCTCAACCTGGAACTGGGCTGCCGTGAGTCGCCGGCGACAGTGAAGGCTGCTGCCCCTGCTGCAGTGTGTTGCCATGGGCTACTGTATGTAGCCAGCAGCCAGCATGAGTGGCCAGCAGCTGCAGTGAGCGGCCGTCCAGAAGCCAGCGACTGATCTGCCTCGCCCGGGAAGAGTACAATGATGGTGCCAACTTGGGCCAGTGAAGCAACGTCCTCCACAACTAGACTGAAGAACAAAAACGACAGCAACTTGTCTGTTCCCCTTCCCCCAATTCCCCAGCACTGTTCCCATCCCCCCAATTCCCCAATAAAAATCTTAAAAAAAAAAAAAAGAGTTAGGGAGGACTTCTCAAAGAAAGTCACATTTGAGCCAAGTTACGAAGGGTAAATAAATGAGTGTTAGGTAAAAATGCTCAAGCAAAGATAGCAGCATATGCATCTACTCATATCTATTGCATTTTGGTTAACAGTACCTTCATCTACCAGAAGCTGGATATGATAGGGGAATTTAAAATATTAGCCTATTAGTTTCTAAATTGTACCACCAAAATCATTCTCAGATGTATCTGTTTTCTGTCTCTACTGCTACAGTGGATCAGCCTTTTGTTGGTCTCTTTGCCTCCATTCTTAACTCCATCTGTATCTTCAGAAGATAACATTTTATTTTACTACGTTTCCTTTATTCTCATCTCCAATTAAAAGACTGTTGTTGAATTTAAGTGAGTCCATTCAACCACATTCTCAGGTTTTGAATCTAAAAAGCTGATAGAATGAGGACCCAACTGACAAAAATCTTAAAAAGTCAGGTCATGGAATTTATTCTGTTTTAAAATTTATTATCTAAGAGCAGAAATATTGAGAAGGCAGGTGAGTTTTGGAATATAAGAAGGAAATTATAGTCATGTGTAGAAGTGACAGCTGAAACTCAAAGTGGAAAACATATGAAGGAACAAATGTAGAATGAGACGTCAATGTGTGATGTGTTCACATTTAATAGAATGAAAAAGCACAAAGAGTTAAGAAAAAGAGATGGGCAAGGGAGAGTGACCTAAGAATCAGATTAGTTATAGAAAACAGAGTAGTTTAGAGGTAAAAGGAGAAAAGCATAGTCCTTGTTAAATTATGCAAAAAGTCAAGAACGATTAAAAAACAACCATTGATTGGGTTAATAATATGTCACTGGTATCTTGGAATAGTTTTCAGTGGAATGACAGAGTAACAGACTAAGAAGTTAATAGAAAGACAACAAAGGCAGTGAGTATAAACTATATGAGATATATTTGAAGATAAGAGAAACCTGGGAAAATTTGTGTTGGGAGACAATTCTCTATGAATATTGCACATTTCTGCATGGTCCAGATCTTCTGAGCAAAGCGGTTTGCATAGCAAACATCCTTGAAAATGAGAGAGAGTGTCTACCTTAAGGACAGAGGGAAGATTTTTTTCCTGACTAGCATTGTAAAGATACAGAACATCTCCATCCCTGGAGACATTCCAGGGGAGTAAATTCTCTTCCATTCTTGGTGAAAATTTGCTTACATCCCTGTCTTCCTTATTTGGGGGCTCGTCTCCTGTAACACACCTTGCTGTGGCCCTCAGTGTGTTGCCTTATGGGAATTGGGGCCTGGGGCTTGATGCAAGACATTGCTTTGGTTGTTATTTTTGCCACAAGTAATAAATGGTCTTTTTCTCTGACCCATTGGACTTGTGTTTTCTGTTAGTGTATGTATGTAAAACTGTGGCAGGCTCACCTATTAGCTTTCAGGTAGGGTAAAATCTCAGACCTTTCAGTTTCCAATTTAATAATCTGCTGATCAGAAACGAACTAGAGAGGGTGAAATGGCAAATGGAGGAGAGTGGCAGAAAGGAAGGGAGAGTTCAATTGTTAAAGAAGGCTCTAGAAGAGGCAGGTTAGCCCTGAAAAGGAAGACACTTCTGAGTAAAGAAGGAAGAAAAGATAGTTGAATAAAAATGTGGAGGTCTGCAAGGAAAGTTTAAAATAATCTACAAATCTCTGTTAAAATAAATTTGGATGTAGCATGGACACAGACATTTTGATATCGAAAAGACGGATGAGAATTTGGCAAATGTAGTCCATTTTTTTTCTAGTAAAGTAGGAGGCAGGGTCGTATCCTGGGAAGGGATGTTAGATTTAAGCACTTGGAATATGGAAAGCATTTGGAACACATGAATAGAAGGGCTGTAAAAGAATATACTGTATTGAGAAGCAGAGAGGTCCAGTTAAAGTCAGGGACTTGACAGTGGATACAGTCAGTAAGGTTTTCTGATTTTAAAATTGAAACAAACTAATAGAATGGAGCCATTATAAAAAGTTCAAATAACTAGGTTGCATTTTCATGTAATAATTTAGAACTCTAACATGTGAAACTATTGTAGAGAAAGAAAAAGTAGGCAAGTGAACCATACTGGCATAGCAAAAAGTCAAGGGATGGGGAATGCTCGATTGAGCATTGATTCTAAGTGCAAATGACATCAGAAGGGAGCTAACGAAGTGAGGAAATCAGAAGGGGTAAAGTAATTAAAACATGGGATCAGAGTGAAAAAGATAAAAGGATGAATTCAAGATATATAACGGAAAAGAGAAGACACTGGTCAGAAAGAATTGCTTCATTCAAGAGCTGATACAAGGGGTAGCCATGGTGTTAGGTGGCTCAAACAGAAAAGCTCTGAGAAGCCACTGAATTGGGAGATATTGAATGGGTTATCACTATAGGCTTTGAAAAAGATCTATATAACAGGAGACCAGGCCAGAAGAAAGAAAGTGCTGATTCATGCAGGAAAGTGGAAGTTATTATAGCCAATGATGACCTAATCAGATGGCACGAATTTCAGAGAGATGATGATGGTATAACATCAGTAAGTAGTATTGGGAAACATAAAATAGGCTGATTGTTCTTCCCACAAATTGAGACGCAGGGTATATAAGGCACAAATTGTCATCTGGAAAAAGCTAGATTTCAGTGAAGGCATTTAAAAGGTTCAAATGAAGAAGAGAATGGGGACAAGGAGAGAAGTGTAATGCATAAGATTACAGGTTGTGGGATAGGATAAATAATGGGTGTGAGAGGGAGCTAAGCTGAATAAAGAAATAATTAAAGGTCAGTTATCTTCCAAGATTTGCAAAATATGTTAGTTACAGTGCATCACATAAACACCATCTGGTGCTTTAATCATATTTAGATTATAGCAAGGTTAAAAATGATCTAATATTGGTAGATTCCAAGTATTTTTTAGGATTTAACTAATAGGACATGATCCTGAATTTTTAAAAAATTAGTAATATCAAAAATGTTAAGCAATTACGTTTTATTTTTTAAAGACAGTGAAGGTAGTTCATGAAACACAATAAATATGTACTTTCTGTAATTTTTTTGAGTAGAATGGTAACATACATCCAAATAACTTTGCTGATACCAGTTTATGTCAGAGGGGCCTTATCTTTCCAGGTCTTTCTTAATACCACAAAAACTAAGTAAATGAGCCACTTAAAGGAGGATATTATTCTTTATTATAAAATTATGAAGAATTATATGGGTTTATGGATAGCAAATGCTTTTCATCATATAACCTACCTTTATCTTACATACAAACTAGTAGCCCTAATTTAGAAAACGCTGATTTCGAATTTTTGAATGAAGACTTAAAATACTGTTTATCAGTGAAACGCTTTATTTTAAAATATTTAAACTATAAGTAATCGGAAATGATTTTTTTCATTGAAAAATGCAGATTCCACATTTTGTCTCCCTATTTAGTTTCTCAAATAAAAGATGAGAATATGACAAATATATTTTATTTGTAAATGTTACCTAATGTCCGTTTAACTAACACAGGTATCCCAAGATTTGAGAAGGAGTTACACTGGAGTTTTATATCATTTGCTATCCTCCATGGCATGTAGATCCATGTTGCGTGGAGATGGTAGGTACTAAAATACTTATTAGAACAGATGCGTTGCTATAGAATCTCTTGTCAAATTGATTTTCCACACTTTTAAAAAGTTGAAATAGAAACTTAATTGGAGAACATATCTATATAAAACTCAGAATTGATGCAAAAATAAAATGTGGTAAACATAATCTCTTCTCCATGATGGATAAGCATATATAGCCAACTACATGGATTGTTTTGCAGAAGCAGTAATCCATAGTTTCCATCTCAGTTGCTTAAGTTCCTGTGGAGAGTAGTGAACCATTCCCAAGCTTACCATTGCTACTACGTGCATATAAAACAAGGAGGCTTTTAGCTGTAAACTGAAGAGCCAGAATTTTTAATTTTTTCAGATGTTCTCTATCAATGCCTATCATATATTTTATTTTTAAAAACTATTTTGTTTAAATCTTCTAAACACTTTTTCTCTATAGCAGTCTGTTCTTTCTAGTACAATATCTTTTTGTCTCTTGGGATACTAATCTCTTATTTTTTTAAAGTTTCTTTTCTCTGCTTTGTCTTGTTTTAGAGTTGCTTAAAAATGATTTTTACATATCCAATTTTGTTCTCACCTAAAACTTCACTGAAACAATAGTAAAGGGGTTTTCTTAAAACGCATAAACCCACACATTTGAGTACAATGGGAAAGGATACAGTAAAATGTTGGAAGCCAGAAAGTAGATGGATGTGTGTGCAGAAAAGAGTTAACATAGCAGGCCTGAGACTGTTATCCTTAGAAAAGCTTGCTTGTAAGGTTGGTCCTTTGCTGGCATTTGGGAACTTGGATTTTGGGAGGATTCCCACTGCTCCCTAAATGATAAGTGTGTTTCACTGTGCCCAATCTGTTTGTGCAAACAATATGGCTTATACTCCACACCTGCTTTCCTTCCGGGAGTTTGGAATTTTGGTATGTGTTAAACAGAGAGTGCTTACATGACTAAACCCCAATAAAAAACTTTGGCACTGTTTCTAATGAGCTTCCTTGGTAAATAATGTTTCGCAAGTTTTGTCACAACTCATTCCTGAAGGAATTAAGCATATCCTGTGACTCTATTAGGAGAGAGAACTCTTGGAAGCTTATTACTGGTTTCCTCTTTTCCCTTTGCTGATTTCACTCTATCCTTTCACTGTAATAAACTTTAACCATGAGTATAACAACTGTGAGTCCTTCTAGCAAATCATTAAGGCTGAGGGTGGTCCTGAGGACCCCAACACAATGTGTGATTATCCAAGAAAGATGAATCCCAAGTCATGAGGAGGGTTGACGATCAACCTGATATATATTTCGGAATCTTCAAAAGGTACAGGAACCAAGAGAACCAAGTATCACTGGAACTGAGAGGTGGAGGTGGCTAAAACAGGGGTAGATAAAAGCTTTTTAAGAGCAGTTAAATCCCTAAATCTCTTTCCCTAGTCCATGCCCTGGGCAAATGTCCCTTATTCATCCTGGCAGATATCTGGGTGTTGATTCTCTGGAGAGGCTACTCTGGCATAGAGTATGAAAGTTAGGTACAAGGCATCGCCAATAGTTTGATACCCTACTAAAAACAGAGAGATTAATGATAAATGCCAAGTATAGGGATTTTTCCCTTGCCTCAACCCCCTACCTCAATTAGGTCCTCAAAATGCTATAAACTAGACCTTTAGCCTCTGAAAGATTAGAATATTTTTCCCTTGAGGAAACTGATCAGTCCAAGAGGAGAGACCTAAATATACCAGCATTGGGGGTTCCCTAACAAATTATACAGCCACATCACTGTACATGCCTCACCCACATGCTTAGAACTTCCATTCTTAATTATGAACACAGCCAAGGATAACCAAATAGCTCAAAAGTTTTTAATGAAAGCTAGAGATCAAAACAAAAATAGAAAAACCTATGCAAAAGAAAAAACTAAACAAATGAAACCCTACCCTTAATAGACTCAGAGAGATAAGAAAACATACTGCACTAATGAAACAAAAACAAGATGCCATTAATAAAAAAAATTCAGAGACTAAAAAAGAGCTAATAGAGATTAAACATGCTAGTAGAAATGAAAAAGTCAAGAGAAGGACTGGACGCTGGGAAAACTTCCCCCAAAAGTAGAACATAAAGACAAATGCAAAATAAGAAAAGGATCTATCTTGTAGGTCCAACATCCAAATGTTAGGAGTTCCAGAAAGAGGGAACAGAAACAGAGGAGGAGAGAAAATCAATGAAAAATTCAAGAATGTTTCCCCAAACTAAAGGATACATGTGACTAAATTGAAAGGGCCTGTACAATGCCCAGCAAAATGGATAGAAAGCAGACCCATATGAAAGAGACATCATTTCAGAACACTAGGGTCAAAGAAAAATCTAATAGTTTTTAGTAAGTAAAAAAACAAGTCACATATAAAAGATCAAGAATCAGAATGGCTTTTGAATTTCAATAAGAACACTGGAAGTGGAGCAACACCTTAAAAATTCTCAGGAAAAATTATCTCCAACCTAGAATTCTGTTGCTGCCTAAACTATCAATCAAATATGACAGCAGAATTAAAATATTTCAGACATGAAAAGCCTCAAAAAATTGCTTACCCTTTCTCAAGAAGGTACTAAAGGATTACTTCACTGAAACAAAGTATGCAATGAAGGATTAACTCAGCAGGCCTCAGTTGTCTAAACCCTGCACATTCCAAAGAAAGATCTGGCCTTTTCCTGGCTCTTGGAAGATAATTTGTTAAGTCGTTGGAATATCCTGTTTAGGAGTGTCTTTGTTTACCTGGGGCCTTGGCCACACCAAAGAGACTATGCTAATAATATGATTTACGGTGAAGGCCCTGGACCATGTGGTTTCAGCCTGACCTTCTAAGAGGCTGGAGACTTAGTCACTAACGTCAGCCATGAAGATGCTCCATGCCTATACGACTGACCCCCCAATAAAAACTCTGAGCACTACGTCTCAGGTGAGTTCTCCTGGTTGTCATACATTGTTGCTAGGAGAATAAGCACTGTCTGTTAAGACTTCTGGGAGAGGACAACAGGAAGCTTATCCTTCATCTCTCCTGAACTAAGAGAAATCTTGGAGATTTAATTCAATAACTTAATTTTACAAATAACAAAGCTGAGCTTTAGAGATTAAGTGGATTGTCCAGGAACACACAGGAAATTGAAAGGATTAAAACACAGGTGTCCTGACTCCTAATTGAAGGCTCATTGGGATCCTGGTTTTCTTTGATGTTTGTATACTTAGATCTTTGATGTTATATAGTTCAAGTTAATTCCCTAATGTTTAAGTGACAAATACTGCTTTATTAACAGTAGTGTCATCTATATGTTATAGCACCTACGTGTTAGTTGTTAGAAGAAAGATTTGTACAGTTAACATGCCCAAGAAAAATATATTCAAAAACCAGGTTATCTATTTAGTAAAAGGTAATGACCTGGAAGCAATTTAATACCTTCATTTTATGTTGTCTCACAAACTATCAAATACCTTTACCATACTCTTTTCTTAAGTAGAAGTGTATTTTTATAAAAACATTAACTCAATTATTCAAGAATGAAGTATTAAATGAGAAGAAAAGTTTATGAGACTTCCTTATTGAAAATCACCCTGAAATATAACAAATTAATATGGACGGTTCATTAGTTTACTATGAACAGTTCTTTGAAGATAAGTTAACATATATTATATTAAGGGATACAGAGAATTCATTTCTGAACTGAGTCTCATACATTATAGATTTAGACTCCTTAGGAAACTGATTTAAATTGAATTTGTGCTGAAAGTGTGCTATCCTTTAAAGTTTTTCCAACACTAAATCCCCATTGTATATTACTGATTTTTCATAAAACCTTTCAGGCTTTTGAACTAGGAAGATAGCACGATTGCTTTTTGTAAACATACAGAGAGTCAGGCTCATTGGAAATATCAGTCTTGACTGATAATGGTAGAGAAAAAAGGGCAGAATGTTTCAAAAGTAATAGGATATCACAGGGGAGAAAGAAGCAGGAGGAATGCTTACATTCTTTTCATCTTGATTTCTTAAAGACAGTAATAGTTTAAATGTAATTAATGATGATGATCACTCAAATAGCTTAAAACCTTGGAATTCATGTGACAGAAAAGTTCCCTCGCTTACACAGTATCACCTCAAACCAGCCCAAGTCATTCGTCAGCAATTAGACAAAGTCCTACAAAATAGCTGAGGAAAGAGCACAAAAGTTTAAGAAAATACTACTTACATGTTTTTACAGTGAGAGACTGAAGCTAATATAGAGAATGATCAATATGCTAATGAAAAATGGCAGCTATAATTAAATTTTTGTAAAAAGATAGGCTATACAGATTTGGTATACCCAGCTACATCTTATTTTATAAAGCAGATGATCCTAAGTATTTATGTTTATTTATAGCCTAAACTTTGATTAATTTTAACATATGTGTAACTTTTTAAAATGGGCATTCATACCTTAGAGATAGAATTCACAGACACAATTAGATCTCAGAACTAGGCTGTAAAGTAATAAGTTTTTTTAAAAACCCTCAAATTCTAGATTGACTTATTAGTGCCAGACTATTAGAATTAAAGATGTCTTGTATATCACTGAGACTAATCACTTTATTAATTAAACAACTGGTCCAGAAAAGTAGTGATTTGGCAAATATCAATTAGCCAAGTAGAATAGAATTTGGGCTAAAACTTAGATCTCCAAACTTCTAGTTCAGGGCTACTGATGAAATTATACTACAGTAAAACCTTGGATAGCAAGTAACGGGGTTTGCGAGTATTCCGCAAGACGAGCAAACATTTCTAATACATTTTAACGTGGTAAACGAGCGATGTCTTGCAACACGAGTAGTTTGTTTCCTGAATGAATTATGCTCGCAAACCAAGGTTTTACTGTACTTTAAACACACCCCTTAACAAAGTTAAAAATATAACAGGGACACTTATTCATAAAAGTTTGTCTTTATTTAAAACGAATTAGATGAAAAGTTCTAGCCACTTTGCTAAAAGTTATAGATTCTGATTTTATTTGTGGAGATGGAGAGAAGGAAACATTTATTTTAAACTCCTTTATTCTATCATGAATTTGTTCAACCATTGAAATCATTAAGCACTGACCACATATAACAGTGCCAGCTGCTTAAGAGCATGCAAAATTTATTTCAAAATAAAATGCTTTAGGCTGACCTAAAGCAATATATACTGTAGTAGAGGAAGGCAGATATCAATGGTGTATCACGTAATATGTAGCACTTTCTTTATATTAGGTTGGTGCAAACGTAATTGCAATTTTGCAATTGTTTTGTAATGGCAAAAACTGCAATTACTTTTGCACCAAGCTAATATTTGCTTAGACTTAGAACACCATAAATTTCCCACAAGGTATAAATTACACAGAGTTCATTTTAACTACATTGATGGGTATTAAATGTTATTCAGTTTGTTAGATGGAACTTATAAAGACAAGATGGTGTTGTTTTATTTCTCTAAGAAAGATAATACAGAAGTAGAAGGGGGAGGAGAATAAACAAATTAGTAGCCCTTGAGTTGGGTTTGACCCACAAAATGGTTTGACTTATCCAGTGTTAGTCTATAGTATTTTTAACAATACTGCAATACCCTGTCATTATTTAAAACTAGATTTATTTTAACAATCCAAATTTCTGTTTCTCTGGAAAAATCAGGTGATTTGGCAACACCACCTTGCAGCTGGAACTGAATTAATATGGCTGTCCTCTTTAGATATGTGCTCGCTAGTTCACCACAGTAACCACCACTCCCTCGTATCCACCAGGGCCCTCTAGGTGTTTGAGTTTGGAACCCCTATTTTAAAGCAAGCATTTTGTTTTCTGAGGGGGAGAGGGTAAATGGGAAAAGAGAAAGAAAGGTAGAGAAAGTTCTGTTGTGAAGTTATATATTCAGGGATTACCCTACCCCAGGATATATGGGATATGGTGAACAAGGGCTTAATCATTCAATAAATATTTACTAAACACAGAACGGTATTAACTAACTTAGGTATTAGGGATAC
>NW_017731355.1:8282285-8283174 GCF_001890085.2 Hipposideros armiger
TTCTTCATTTTTAATGTAAGCATTTATCACTATTAACTTCCCTCTTACTACTGCTTTTGCTGCATCCCACAATATTTGTGATGCTGTATTTTCTCTTGCTGTGAGGTATTTTCTAATTTTCCTTTTGATTTCTTCTTTGACCCAATGGTGTGTTATTTAATTTCCACAGTTGTGAATTATCCAGCTTTACTTCTGCTTTCTAGTTTCATTTCATTGTGGTCATACAAGATACTTGGTAGGATTTCAATTTTCTTAAATTTGCTAAGACCTCATTTTGTGGCCTAACCTGTGCTCTACCCTGAAGAAATGTCCATGTCTTTGAGAAGAACGTGAATTCTGCTGCTGTTGGATGGAATGTTGTGTACACGTCTGTTACTATTATGGTACTACTGTCTACTTCTCCCTTCAATTCTGTCAATATTTGCTTCATATGTTTAGATATTCTGATGTTGGGTACATACATAATCATTATTATCTTCCTGGTGGATTCACCCTTAGCATTATATAGTCTTTCTTTGCTTCTTATGACAGATTTTGACTTAAAGTCTATTTTTGTTTAAGTATAGCTACTCCTGCTTTCTTTTGGTTACTATTTTCATGAAATGTCTTTTTCTATCCTTTCACTTTCAGTCTATGTGTATCCTTTAATCTGAAATGAGTTTCTTGTAATAGAGTTCATCTGTGGAGATTTCCTGCTGGTGGCTTCTCATATAAAGGCTGATGTTGTGATCCTCAGCCCCTCTTGGGAAGGGCAAGACTATGCCACTACAGAGGCTATTGACATTAGGAAAATGATGTCTCCTGATGGCTTTGAAATTTTCAGACTTTCCCAGAGGATCACTAATAACATTATTTATTTTCTTCCAAGAAATCCTGATACTGATCGCTT
>NW_017731355.1:8286379-8294762 GCF_001890085.2 Hipposideros armiger
TAAGGCAAGTTTCGTAGTGATGAAGTCCTTCAGCTTTTAATTATCTGGAAAAGCCATTATCTATCCATTTTTGAAGATTAGTTTTCCAGAATATATTATTCTTGGTTGGCAGTTTTTACTTTCACCACTTTAAAAAGATCATCCTGCAAGATGATCTTTTCTGCCCTGCAAGATTTTTGTTGAAAATCTGCTTATACTTTTATAAGGGTTTCCTGGTATGTTACAAGTCTCTTTTCTCTTTCTGCTTTCAAAATTCTTTGCCTTTGCCTTTGACAACTTGATTATAATGTGTCTAGGTATGGATTCCATTGGATTCCTCTTTTTTTGTGTCTTTTGGCTTCTTGGATCTGGATGTCCATTTCCTCCCACAGCTTTGGGAGGTTTTCAGCCATTGTTTCTTTGAATAAGTTTTCTGGTCCTTTCTCTCTTATTTTTCTGGGACTCAGTGTGGATGCTGGTCTTCTTGATGGTTTACCATAAGCCCCTTTAGCTTTGTTCATTCTGTTTTCACTCTTCTGACTAAATTATTTTCAATGACTTGTCTTCAAGTTCATTAATCCTTTCTTCTTTTTGATCTGCTGATGAACCCAAGTGAATTTTTCATTTCAGTTTTTGTGTTCTTCAGCTTCATGGTTTCTGTTTTGTACTTTTTAATATTTTCTCTCTCTTGAAATTTTCATGCTTTATTGAAATTGTTCGTGCTTCATTCTCTTGATCTTGGTTAGCATCTTTATGACAGTTTGAATTCTCTGCCAGGTAAATCATATAACTGTTTCATTAGGGTTTCTGGAGATTTATCTTGCTGCTTTGTTTGGAGCATCTTTGCATAATTCTTCATTTTCCTTGACTCTTTGTATTGTTGTCCGTGCATTAGACAAAACAGATACCTCTCCCATTCTTCATGGACTGGCCTTATACAGAATACCCTCATCAATCAGTTTGTCCAGAGATTCTGGGGGCTTCTACCAACTCTTTTCCTCCCGAAAGAGAAGCAGGAAGCGGTAGTTCTGGTTTGCTCACTCTCTGCTGAGTTAGGGGAGGAGGGGAGCTATGTTATCTATTTNCTATTGACATTAGGAAAATGATGTCTCCTGATGGCTTTGAAATTTTCAGACTTTCCCAGAGGATCACTAATAACATTATTTATTTTCTTCCAAGAAATCCTGATACTGATCGCTTCTCGGCCTTTTGGCTAAGATCAAGTGTAGAAATCCTGATACTGAGCAGGTGGCATCCTTAGGGCCTGGAGGGCAAGTGGATATGCAACAAAACTTTCTTAATAATAAACTGAAGAAAATATCTGCTTATTTTGGGGACCTGATCTGAAGTCCAGCCTCTGAATCATAACTGTAAAGTGATACAGGGACAAAAATATGATTTAATGGTTATTGGGATGAGGCTTTTGGAGTTTCTTTCTGTATTCACTGATATATTGTACCCAGAGTCTTATACCACCATATAAAATGGAAACTTATAGGTTATTATTATATATATATATTTTAAGCTGAGCCATCCTGCCACCGGTTGGCAGCTCAGCGGCTGCTCAGCTCAGGCCGGGAATCGAGCCGCTGTTGCTCAGAGCTCAAACTCTTGAGCGAGCTCTTAACCAACTGAGCCACTCGGCCGGCCCTTAGGAGATTAATGAGTATTAATGAAGTACTTTGAGATCTTAAGGTAATATTAAGTATGTGTATTGTACATTAGGATAGTACGTGTCTGATATGGAAAAGGTAGGTGTTCTCCTGTGCTTAGTGTTAGTCAACATGTGTGTGTATGTTATGTGTTTATGTCTGTATTTCTTTTTGAATTTTATATGTTTTGGTTTAACATCTTTGTGTGTATGTAAAAAACAATTGTGTTTTTTAATAGAGAGAGATACAAAGAAAATAATGAATGAGGTATAGTCTATCCATCCATTTAACACCATTTAAAATCAATAATGTTTTATCTTTAAGGGTAGAAACATAAACAGCACAGAATGGTACAAAATGAAAAGTAAAAGTCTCTCACATCCTTCCCCTATCCTTTATTAATCTATCTAATGATAAACACAGCTAACAATATTTTATAATTCCTTTGGAGGACAGAAAGGAATTGCAATAGACTGTAATACACTTCCATCCCCCCNCGTGAAGAATGAGGAGGAGCACAGTACGGGATGAGGCTGGAACCGTGAAGTGCCTTGTAGTTTGCACAAAAGAGTTTGTCTTCAGTCTAAGAGTAACCAAAGCCAATAGAGGAATCTAGGGGAGAAACCTTTATAACTAATTAGGTTTTTGTTTAAGAAGGAAAACTCTGACAACAGTGTGGAGAACAGACTTGTGGTGAGCCAGAGGATATAGATACAGTAATTAGGAGGCTAATTGCCATAGACTAGGCAATAGATGGTAGTAGCTTGGACCAGCGTTGTGGATGGGGAGAGGTGAATGGATTTAAGAGATGTTAGGAGGTAATATAGGCAGGATTTGGTAATGGAGTAAATGTGAGGTATGAGGGAGAAGGCAGCACTAACGACTCATAGGTTTCTGGATTATATAAATAAATGAATAGCACTGCATTACTGAATTGGGGGAACAAAAGAAAAAATCAGGTTTTGGGGGAGGCAGGTGTGTGGTGGAGAGGGAGGAGGAAAGATCATGAGTTCAGTTTGGGACATGTTGAATCTCAGGGTTTCAGATATCCTCAGGGAGATGTCACATTGGTGTAGAATGTGGAAAGCCAAGCTCAGATGAACAGTCTGTGTTAGCATCATGGATATATGTGTGAATCATCCGATTTTAAGTGGCATGGAGCCATGAATATGGATGCAATCACTTGGGAAAAACAGGTGGCCTAGGCTTAGGTCTTGAGAAACTTCAACCTCTCATGGAATGGCAGAGGCAGATGTGTTTGAAGAGATGCTAGCTTAAGGTATTAAAAAAAAAAATCCATGACAATGTGCTGGCCAGTGTGCTAGCCAGTGGAAGTGTTAGGGATACAAATATGGAGTTAACTGCTGCTGAGAAATTAGTTTGGGTGAGGACTGAAAAACTTCTAATGAACTTGACATGAAGGTCACTGTGAGCCTGAGGCAACAGCTATTTTGATAGAGTGATGGGACAGAAGCACATTAGGGTGGCAGGGGAAGTGAGAAGATGGTGAGCATGTGCATGGTCACCCCTGAAATTCGATTATGAAGAAAGGTATGGGGTAGCTTTTGACTTTGTCAAGTCTCTTTATTGTATGTATTCTATTTTATTAATCTCTTCATTCATCTCCTTCTATTTGGTTTCCTTTGGGTTTATCCTGTTTTTCTTTTTCTAACATAAGGTGGATTCTTAGCTTATCAAGTTTCCTGCTCTTCTTTTCCAAAGTAGACATTTAAAGTTCTAGATTTGCTTCTGCATGCCAACTTAGCTGCTTCATTCAAGTTCTGATACGTAGCATTTTTATTATCATAAGTGTTTTCTAAATTCCATTGTGATTCCTTCCTTTACCCACATGTTCGTGTTTTAAAATTTTTCAAATAAACTTTCACATGTTATTTTTGTTACTGAATTCAAACAATGCTTTTGGAGTGAGAGAATGCAGTTTATGAAATCCCAATTCTTCAAAATTTAACATTAATAGCTAACAGTCAACACTATATGCCAGGTACCTCCAAAGGTTTTATATAAATTATATAACTTTTAGTCCTCACAATGATTCTATGAGGTAGGTACTCTTATGATTCTCATTTTTATAAATGGGGAAAATAGGCACAGAGTAAATTTACCCAAGTAAATTTACAAAGTTACATACAGCTCATAAGTGATGGGGCCACACTTTTTTAGATTTCACTCTTGGAGTAAATTGCAAACAGTGCTCTGTACTTCTTTTGGGAGGGGGTATCAATTTCATTCAGGTGTAATGTATGTATATCATACTGCATGTGTTAAGGGTGTACAATTTGATGAGTTTTGTCATATGTATACAACCTGTGAAAACACCACAATCATCAAATACAGAATATTTCCACACCCACTAAATTTTATCCTGCCTCTTTGATGCATATCCTCTCTTCTGCCCCAGGTCCCAAGCAACTAGTGATCCATTTTTTGTGACTATAAATTAGTTTGCGTTTTTCTAAAATTTAATATAAATGCAATGACATAGTGTGAGCTCATTTTGTCTGGCTTCTTTCATTTTGCCTACTGATTTTTAGATTCATCCATGTGGTTGTGACTATTAGTAGTTTGTTCCTTCCTTTTACTGCCAAGTAGTACTCCTTTGTATGGATATACCATATTTTGTTTATCCATTTGCTTTTGATGGACATTTGGGTTAATTTCAATTTGGGGCTATTGTGAATAAAGCTATAAACATTCACACTCAAGTTTATGANTTGCAAAAATGCATCATGACTTTTCCGACAACCCAATATATATCTTAATCTGGGTCGTGGTAACATGAGTGTATCCATAGGTAAAATTTCACCTAGCTGTACACTTAAGATTTATGCTCTTTATGGTATATGCGATAGCTCAAGAAAAAAGTAAAAAGAGTGTTTAGCTACTTTATGAAATGCTCACCAACTATTTTACAGTGAATCATTAACATAATTTCGTAAGTCAAAATATATACAGGGAAAAGAAATTACCTGACCAGCATAAGGATTGCAAGTCACTTTCTGGTAAATTAGATATATATCTGAAGCTAGATTAAAAGCTTCAGTGATGAGAGAGGTCACCAGTAATCTATCAGAAAAGGTGTCAGGAAGAATATATGTATATAAGTTTAACTATAAAGGAGAGAAGTGTTATTAAAGCGTAAAAAGTAGAAGACCAGAACATCATCAAATCAGTGCCATGACGATGGCATGATTATTTATGATCACCCATGCTTATTTCTGCTTCTTGCTGTTTGAGTTTCTGTCATTGTACCGCTTTGACTTCCAAAGAATGGGAAAGGGAAAGAATTAAAGTTAAAGTTGTTACTTAATTTCAACTGTTGTTTTTAGTGTGCTAAAAAGCTGAAGTTATGTCTGGGTTTTAAAATGATGCATTCTACTTCCTATCTACTAAGGGAGAAGAGAGTTGGTTTATGTTTGCAGGAATATAAACTTAATCTGCCTCAAATGTTTTTAGTTTTGCTAATAACTATGTTAATTCTCATCACCTCCAAAAGCCTTTGAGAGGCTTAGCTGCAGGACCAATATTGCTCTATATTAGCCAGTATTAAGCGTATGATGTCACCTTGTTTCCTCCCCTACTCAAGCTATTTTTTTTGGAGGGGGAGGGGAGAGTGTGACTTTTTTGGGTAATTCTCAAAATTCTGTGGCTTAAATACCACTAGCTGACACACATGATTGACAACCTTACACTCCCAAACCTGTTTGAAATGGGTCAAATACCTAACGTTCGCAGAACAATGCAATCCAACCAGTAATTCCCCATAAAAGAGAAAGGGGGTGTGATTAGCTTCCAGCTATTAAGCAAGTTATTGCAAAAACAGTTTGGTGGTTTGTTTTCTGAAATAGGCACAGGCTAAACTAGTATTTTCTATCAGCTCAGAAAAATAAATAAAGACTAGGCAGTAAGAGGTAGGATAAATAGCCAAAGCGTGAAGCAACTGGGGCAAACGTTAAGGGCTTTATGGAGGGCTTTCTATTGACACTCGGCATCGGTTATTGATCATTAACCCTGCTGGGGAGCTATCGAACGGAATTTGTGTGAGGCTTATCGAGCCACAGGAAAGGAGATGCAGGAGGGAATATAAGCTTCTAATAAAAGAAACGCAGCAACAATAGCAGAGGAACAGCTCTGCCTGGTGACGTAATGGCTGGCAGCAGTCCAGCTTCAGCAGCGCTGCTGCTCCCTCAGCATCCAACCTCTCAACACAGTCCAGCTTCGGCAGAGCTACCGGGGCTGCTGCTACTTCTTGCGATGCCACTTTTGTTGGTGCCACCGACACCTTACCATAGAGGGGCCGAACACCGAACAAAGGGTTGTCCTGCAGCTTTTAAGTTGTCAGAACACACACTCATTCACTCATCCCCTAAGCCCCTCAGTAACCGAGTCAATCAGTTGCTTAAGTTTAGGGCAAGAACACCGGCGCGCCCTCCAGGCGTGCCTCAGTTTCCCCAGGCTGGTCCTGGGTCCGCCTCTCACCGCCCCCCCCCCACGCCACCCCCCAACACGCCGGTCCTCAGCCGGAGTTGATCCCGGCAGCCCCGCTCGCCCGGCCCCGCATGCCGGTCCTCCCGCCTTACCTCCGCCAGGTAGAGGTTGAGGAGACAGAGCGTGGAGAACTGGAGACAGGAGGGGAAGCAGTAGAGCAGCCAGTGGGGGAAGAAGTGCAGGTGAGCGGGCGGCCGGAGCAGGGGCAGGGAGCCGCTGAGCGAGAAGGCGGCGGAGAAGAGGGTGGTCCTGAGCGCTGCCCACAGGAGACAGAGGAAGAGGCAGAGGGTCTGGTAACTCAGCCGCCGCTCGCGGTACAGGAGCAGCCGCCACAGCTGCAGGTAGGCAAAGGCGAAGAGTGCGGCGTAGAGCAGGGCGTGCAGGACGCTCAGCGCCAACTGCACCGAGCCCGGCACCGCGGCGCCTGAGGCGGCAGCGACGGCGCCTTCGCCTCCGCCGCTCTCGCCCGGCGTCGAGGGCTCGCGGCCGGCCGCGGGGGCGGCGGCGGCCGCCGGACCCGGTACGGACACCCTCATGAGGGGGCTGGGGGACGGGCGAGGGAGCGCGGGAAGGAGGGGGCAGGACTCGGAGCCGCCGTCGAGGGGGAGAAGGATNATAAAAATAGTTTTGCTAAGCAAAATTCTGTAATATACTAAAGTGATTTCATTAGAATTTTACCTAAAGTAATCAAAATTAAATTTTATCTAATTTTTTAAAACCAAGATAATCTAAGAGAATCTTAGCAGTCATAAAATAGGCAATCTTTTAGGCAGAAAAAATAAAGATCCAAGAAAGCACACAAATAATTTACCTCAAATGTTAACAAAAATTGAGTTAACCTCCAATTAGATGGCCAAAAAATGTCTAGATTTTGGCCTTTTCAAGATTGTCATGTAATAATATGTTTACCATTGTTCTATGAGGTAAAAATATGATAAAGTTAGTTCTTATATTTCAAGGCATTTCATTTTACTGATAGTAAGTATACTGATAGTATACTCCAAAGATAGTATACTAGCAACTCTCATTTTAAGTCCTTTTACTTGCTCCAATGGTAGATAGCATCCATTTTATCAGATATAGTAGCTCCCCTTGTCTGCAGTTTCAGTTACCTGTGTTCAACTGGGGTCAGAAAATATTAAATGGAAAACTCCATAAATAAAAAATTCATAAGTTTTAAATTGTGCACCATTCGGGGTAGCATGATGAATTCTCACACCATTCTGCTCTGTCTTGCCTGAGATGTGAATCCCAGGGATGTGAATCCCTTTGTCCAGCGTATCCACACTGTATTCCCTACCTGCCTGCTAGTCACTTAGTAGCTGTCTTAATTATCTGATTGACTGTGGTGGTATAACAGTATCTGTGTTCAAGTAACTCTTATTTTACTTAATAATGGCCCAAAGCACAAGAGTTGTGATGCTGGCAATTTGGATACACCCAAGAGAAGCCATGAAGTGCATCCTTTAAATGAAAAGGTATGTAGGTATGGGGAAAAAACAGTGTATATATGGAGTTCAGTACTATCCACCATTTCAGGCATTTACTAGGAGGGAGGGGGTCTTAGAATGTATACCCTGTGGATAACAGGGGACCACTGTAATCTGTTTTAAAGACTGAAGTCTTCTGTGCTAAAAGTATAGGAGTATGAACCATTTTCTGGTAAGGTACATGCCCTATTGATCATGCCAAAAAAGGTTCAATAGGTGTTAAAATTAGTAAATAGGCTTTTTTACCCCCAACTATCTTATTCCTGGAAGTTATGTTGACCAGTCTATTTCTGCAAGGGCTACTTCTCCTTATCTCAATTCTATTCAAGTGTAGTAAACAAAAGAGTGTGTTAGACAGTCTTAACTTCTTGAAAATTTAAAGGATTTGAGAAGAACCACCAAAATGTGTTTAAAGTGGTAATGGTTGTTATACTAACTTTATTTTTATATTGCTCCAGGGTTCTTTGAGTCCTTAAAAATTTAGATTTTTTTTAAGTGAGAAATGCATACAACAAATGTTTTAAAGAGATCAAAAGTAAAATGAAATTGGTATTTAATATGACAGAAAAGACAGAGTGATTTGGTAATCAAGAAGGACACCTATTCAAAACAGACATAGGGTCTTTTGTTTAAAAAAATCAAATAGTTTTGTACTTGTCACCACATAGACTTTCCCTATTACTTTGCTCACTGGGAACACAAAGAACTCACTGGGGAAACTTCATTAATTCAGAATGATCAATGGAAAGTATACCA
>NW_017731355.1:8298232-8325022 GCF_001890085.2 Hipposideros armiger
CCCCCCCCTACACCCCCGGGGGTCTCGGCTCCTCCTGCTGCGGCTCCGCTCTGTAGCTGCAAAAAACAACTCTCGGCTGGAGACAATCAGCTGAGAAACCCGAGCATTTGAGGCGCTCGCTCCGCACCGTGGGCTCGCGCCGATTGGCCCAGGCGGGCACGCCCCCTGCACGCCGCGCTCGGAAGCCCACGGGTTGCAGGGCCCGTCGCTCCAGGACTCCAAGCTCTAATTGGGCACCCGCTTTCCCCGCTTTCTCGCTTCCCTGCACTCCCCACCCACGTTGCCGATTGGCCCAGCAACTGCAAGACCCGTTCGCACCGGCGGGAGGACTCGGTTGTCGCCTGTCACCTGGGGCGGGTCTCCATCCGTCCCCGGCGCGTCCCATTGGTTGGAGAGGTTGCACGTAAAGAGCACGAGGAGAGGGCGGAGCCTCGGGGATTATTATTTTTATTTATTTATTTTTTGCCCTGCAGGCCGAATCCACTGAGTGTTGGCCGCGGTAGGCGCTGCGCTTTCTCTTGGGACTAGCGGGGCTAGGCCCCGCCCTCTGCTTCTCCTTCACGTGGCGGGAGCTGTGGGCCGCGCGCAGGTAGGTAGGTGGCGGCCCGGGTTCCATCAGGGGCTAACTAAGGTCTCTGGCTGCAGCGATGGGGATTCAAATCAGGCGACTCTCCCCTAGCAATGGCCGTACCGCCGAGGTCTGGAGTTTGGCTTAGAAGGGGCCTCACCTGTATTCTTCTGAGGGGACATTTTGCTCTCTTCTCTCTTGGCTTGAGCGGCGGGGGGGAAAAAGTGAGCCCTCTGAGGGGAGAAAGGGTGGAATGAGTCGAAAGGTGATCCGAAGCACTAAGTAAGACTCTTCCCTCCCTTGGGAACTGTCCCTTAAAGAAGAGTGGCATTAGGATGAGATGGATGTCCAAGCGATCTGGGAATAGCAGGAACGTGGGTCTTTGGAACTTAGAATTTGGAAAGATGCTGTGGGCATAAGTTCAGGAAAAAGGCAGAAATGGAACTGTCAGTCTGATGAAAGTCCAGAGAGGAAGAAGTAGAACAGTCTGTGCTCCTTAAATTCCACATGTATTCCTTCAAAGCCTTTGTGTCCTGTATGATGGCGCCGCTCTTGGGGCTCAGACATACAAAACAAATGCTGTTATGATACTCCTGTAAATAAGTGAGGAATAAATAAATCTCCAACGTGTATTGGACTGACACATAACATTTGTTGACTTTTGTTTTTGGGGTTTGGTAACAAAATGAGCAGAATAGTGCAAAATGAAGAGAAAGTGATTCGTGTTCTTAGAATGAGCAGCATATCACAAATTCTCTGAAAGACACTGCTACAGTGACTGTTGCAGCCAAGAACCAACCTTTCCTAACTCACTATCCATCACCCTGGTGCTTCGCCCAAGCAGAGTGCTGCTACCTTCTTTCCTAGCTAGTGATCCACAGGAAACTTTTAAGTTTATTTTGTACTTCAGGTTCTGGGACAGTAGTTCACCCAGGCACGAGATGCTGGTGTGTTTTGGATTCATTATAGATGTGCTGACCAACTGTGATAGATGTTTAGGTCTAGCACTGTTACGTGGATCACTCGTACATAACATTCAGCTGAGCAGGTTGTGTAGTTCAGCCGAGGGTAGGATACAATTTGCTTTAAGAAGTTAATAGGCCTACTCCAACAACATTTTAGAGAAGGATCTCATGTTTATTGGAGGGTAAGAAATTCACCTAATGGCTTCTTAGAGCATGTGGTTAGGGCAGGACACTTCTATTTGAGAGGGGAGAGAGAGAGTGCTCATGGAAACAGCTAGTTAACTGCAAGCAGTTATGCGCTCAAGCACATAAATTAAGCATGAATTCAGAGTTAAGCGATTTGAGGCACTTGTCCAAATCAGGGGAACCTCCTGTTCTCTGGCATGATCTATTTTTGTATCTTCCATAATCAATGAGGTGCAAGTTTCAGGTCATGAATAGATTTTCATCATGAAGGGTTTTTTCTTTTTCTCCTATGTGCTCTACTCACTAATAGCTTGCATCTGGATGGTACCATACTAGTTTTAGGTCTTTGCTTGTGAGACTTTTTATTCCATTATCATTGCAAGTCTGGACACCTGCCACTTTTCTCCTTTTTTGGGGTGGGAGGGTATGGATAGGGGCTGGAGAGAAAGGATTTTTTCCCTACTGCTTTGAAGGGGCTGTAAATTGGAGAAATGTTGACTCCTTTTATTGCCTCTTTTGGGTCTTAAATGATAAACCGTGATGAGATCTAATCAACGCTTTATTTGAGGCTGGTTCACTGAGCAGATTCTATTCTCCATTAACAGCATTAAACTGTAAGTAAGCTAATTTTTGACAGAGTATTCTTACAGGAACTTTGTAAGCATTTTATGCCCCATTTGTTGCAAAATACGAAACGTGTCTTTTCCCAGAAAATGATGCCCACAGATCATGGTATAATTTGTTACATGTTTACAGTTGTTAATTTCCTCTTTTTCTTGAGAGGGAAACCCATTATTTAATGGTTAATCATAAGGGAAATTTAGACCTGTAACAGGGAAATGAAACAAGGATCTTCTAGAAAAGCTTACTCTAAAATTTGAAATGTGTCCAAATGCACAATGATTGAGTATTGCTCCAGGAGGACAGATTACTTTAGCCCAATGGTCTTTCAAATATTAAGGTGGAACTGTTTGCCAGGTATTATTATATACAGGATCCAATCCCAAAATGGGATTGCTCTAGCTGAAGAGGGACACTAGCTGTTCCACCTGTCTACAGAACACGTGAGGCAAATCCTTGCCTGCTTCCCTCATTAGCAGGAAGAGCAGTGTTTTTCTCTTGAAGCATTTCCTCCTCATTGACCCCTGGGGGCTCTCTCAGTATTTTGGTGTTGATAAAACAAACTTTTGTTGTCCTTTGCATTTTATTTGCAAATGTGTGAAATGGCTATGAAAGTTTTTAAACATTTACACCCAATTTCTGTGTTTACCTCATTATTGTAGACCAGTTAACAGTTCGCATTCTGGCACATATTCTGGAGCATAGTCCTCCATGGTCCTTGGCTTTGCCCGTCCAGAGATCCTTTCATTTTTATTATCTTTGGTCACATCTGAAGTTGACTTTGGAGAATATGAACTCTTTCCATGGCTGAGCAGGTTTTTCAGCTTGCTTCCTGACCATACAAGGGTGGGGACCAAAGGATTGTTTTATGTTTTGAATAGCTAGTCTCTTGGATGGTGGGTGGTTCTTTGAGTACCTTTCCCTGCATACTTCATTAAACGCAACCAACAGCCACTATCACACAGTACTCATCCTCTATCTTCTAGCCTCTTCTCTCAGGGCTGTAAATAAGACCATTAGCTACGCAAACCTAGGTACATGCTCAAAAATTCGTTAGGTACATGTTAACTCCAAATTATTGTAGTGATAGTTTCATCAAATGTTTTGTTACTTTTTGGCATGGATCATTTGCTGAGCTTTTGTCTCTGATAAGTTTCCTTAGGAAAAAAAAATTCCTTCATTAGGTCCAGAACAATTTCCTTGCTGCTTGACCTGAGCCAGTATTGTGGGGTTCTTATTAAGGCAGCATCTCACTTCTAGTTTGAATACCAGTGAATGAAGGTAAACTAGATTATTCTGCAATAATAGCTCTTCAAATCTTAGTGGCTTA
Source organism: Hipposideros armiger (assembly GCF_001890085.2). Lineage (NCBI taxonomy): Eukaryota > Metazoa > Chordata > Mammalia > Chiroptera > Hipposideridae > Hipposideros > Hipposideros armiger. The sequence continues at coordinate 8,301,903 of NW_017731355.1, forward strand.
AGACAATAAAGTTTATTTCTTCCTGTGTCACATGCTCACTGCATATCAGCTGGGGGTTCTCTTTGTTGTGCTTTTTCTGGGCCCATGCTGACGAATAGCCACCATTTAAGCATTTTTAATGACTATGACAGAAGAAAATAAAGCCTGGTATATCACACAGTAGCTGTTAAAACTGTTGCCTGAGACATACCACTTTTGCTCACATTTTGTTAGCCAGAATAAGTAACATGGTGGCCTCAAACTTCACTAGAGGTGGAAGTGCAGGAAGTAAGTGTAATCCTACCTTATACCTGACAGGAAAACTACAACTATTTACCTCATGCTAATGAACTACTACACCAAGGTAACAAGGTCACATTTCTCCCAAGGCACTCATCACTTTGTTCTGATTTTCAGATTTTGAAGATTTAAGTACTGTTTTCTATTCCATTTTCTAGTAACTGGAGAAAAAAAGTCACCAAGTACCTTTTGTGTTTTTGTTTTTACTCTGTTCTCATTGGGTGTTCTCTTTTCCCCACCACTTCCCATCCGCACTTCCCTTCTCTTTAAAGACCTTTTTATGAGGAGACCATGTCTCTAGGCAAATGCATTTTATTTACCATGCATGTGAAACAAACACTCTTTTGTGGCCTGGCAGGGGTAGATTGGATTAATATGAGTAGAAGCTATAGAAGTTTGAGTATATACAGGTAATAACTTTTTAAATCAAAGTGGAAAGGTAACACTATTTAAAGAGTCAGATGGTTCTATAAGGCTTCAAAAGTCCCCTTGGTGTCTTCCCCACTCCAATTTCTTATTTCTTAAGGGCAGTTATTTTCAACTGCTTCCTGTTTCTTTTGGCATTGCTCTTTCTGTTTTCAATAAACTTCACTTTTGGTCTTGTGAAAGGTGAATATTTAGCTCCTGTTTATCCCGTTTCCCACCCTGACCACATGCTCCCTTACTTTCCGTCTCCCCATCTTCTCAACTGTGGTTGTCATGGATTTGGTTGCATCATTTTTCCGTGTTTATTTTATTATGACCATGTAAACTCTATTTCTAGCTGACCTGTGTAGTATTCTCTGCTTTGAGTCATTTCTTAGATAATCAAACTTATTAAAGATGGAACAAACTGCAAGGTTACTACTGAGTTCTTGTCTCTAAAAATATGTAAGAATAATCACCAACATCTCTAATTGACCAAATGTTCAGCCTTTCACATGTAGAATCTCATCTGTCCAGTGAGATGGATGTCAGAAAGTGTCCAAGCATTAAATGTGTTATTTAGGTGAGACCTTTTTGGTGCAACAAAATACATTCTGGGGGAAAAGAATCATGGTAACTCTAATGGCCAATTTAGTGTTAAGACAATTGAATTGTAACCACAAAGAAGAGTGATATTTTATTCTTGAATGTTTCAATTGTGCTTTTACTTGCATATTTTACCTTTTAATTAGGTTGTAGTTATTTCATTAGTAACACATTTTATATAGTTATTCTCTTAGACTCAGGATGCATGCATTTTCCGCCCCCACCCCTCCGGTACATAAAAATCTTGGATGACCTATTTTAAAACATTGCTGATAATATAAAGTGGCTTTAAAATATGCCAGTTTAAAATGGCTATAACGTATAATCAATTTTAATGTCAAGGATACCCTTTAATTATATCATTAAAATTACTTTTTTATATACCTCTCATAGTCCTCACTCCTTATTCTACTTGAGTTTTTGAACTCTTGGCTCATTATTAAAAATTGATGGCAAATTTGTTCACTGTTTGATATAAATGAGCTCTAATGAAAAGAACATTAGGAAGTCATCATGAGTAATTAGCTACTTTTTAAGGTATACCTGCTCCTTAGGAAGAGATGTGATGTGCTTATTGATAATATTGAAAGACCAGAGTAAATATCCAATTTAGTATAATTTTTCCCTAAATGTTTCATTCTTTTATCATTTTATTCTTTACTGAAAAATTCTACCCCATCCTCATGAGTAATTTTCTACTTTTTTTTCCTGTCTCCTATTTTAAGATAATGATCTTTTGTTTGAAAAATATGGGTTCTATTTGAAATTAAAAATTAAAACGAAATTCTCACCTGGTTGTATCTTTATCTTCTAGAAGTACGAAGTTTTCATACTGTACGAAGTTTCCTAAACTATTTTCTTCTAAACTTAGATAATATAGATTATCAGTAGAAAAGCTTTCTGAAAGAAGAAATTCTTTAAGAGAAATTTGAAAGGAGCAAAACAGAAGAGAATTGACAGCAGATACAGAGAACAGCATGGAAGTAAGTACAGCATGAAAAGATGAGAGGAGGATATCTAGAACAAATTCTGAGTTCAGAAAGTAGAACTGAATTAAAATATGAGTTGAAAGGATGTTTGAATTTCTATGTTGTATAAATAAATCTAAGCCTTGAGCATTAAAAAATGTGTATTAAGAAGGAATGTTCTTAAGTAGTTTTAATAGCTATCTCCTAGAGGATTTGAAGTAAAAAGAATGTAAACATAATAGACATATATTTTGGATATCTCAATGCCATGTTAATGGTATTACATAGCTATTTGTGTATTAATTGTAATTCCACTCTCAGTAGAGAAGGATAAAATGTCCAATTTAAAAAATGGATTGGATATTTGAGAATTAAATTTAGAACCCTTAAGAGTGACAATTAGCTTAACATACTCCAGTAACTAGCTATTAAACTAAGATACTTTGTGTTGCATGTTCCATATCTTTGATACCTTTTGTAAGTATCAAAACAATAGTATCAAATCAATGTCATTATATATCATACCCTTTCAAATTTTTACTAGGAGGAAATAGTAAGTACTAGCCAAATTATATATATAAATAATGCCTTATATTAGTATTATTTTTTTTTGCAGATTTTACTTCATTTATTCAACAAATTTATTCAGTAAAATTTTGTTGAACACCTACGTACTCTTGGCCAGGTATTGTCCAAGACAACAGAATACAGAACTGAATAAAACAGAATACCCTGTCCATATACAACTATAGCTCATGATGTCTTCCAGTTTCAATGTATTTAGAGTTGGCATCTCTTTTGTCGTGGTGTGCATTTTTTATAAGTCAGCAGTGGACTCTCTACCAGAACTGAGTCCTCAGAAATATTTCAGTACCTTGCAATCAGGAAAAGCCTCCTTAGCTTATTTTTGTCAAGCTGGTAAGTATTTTTCATATTTTGATTTTTGTGATGTTTCTATTGCTACTTAATATACTCAGTGAGAACTTATTGTTAGGATTAATATGTGCTACAAAGCTGCTATAATATATCTGCCTGGGTTTGAATACTGACTCTGCCACTTGACTGCTGTGTGACCTTGGTCAAGTCACTTAGCTTCTCTGTGTGTCTATTTGTCATCCATAATAAGGAAATAATACTTGCTTTATAAATTTGTTGTGAGGATTAAGTGACTTTATTCATGTAACTAGTCCATAGTAGATAAAGACTAGGTAAAAATGAGCTATTAATATGATAACATCCGAGTTTTAGTCATTTCTGAAAGTATACTTTTGATATTATTAGCATGTAAATACTTAAAAAATATTTTTAAACTTTAAATGTGGTGTTAGTAATGCTTTAGTTTAACTTTGCTTTAGCTGTACCGTTAATTAAACTGAATTAACTAATATATTGAACATTAATAATTGTAATGGCCTCATTTAAGTCTTCATGCATTAAAAAATACTATTCTTGGAATTAGTAAGTGAAGTAAATCCACATTTCTGTTGACTCTTATTTATAAAATTGTGATTTGAAAATGGTATTTTAAAGTCATTTTGAAAGTTTTGTGCATGTGCACCTGTGTGTTTCATATATGGTATTAAACTTGGAAAAATAATGCCAAATATTAGGTTTAAATTAAACGTTTATTTACTGTTTTAGAAAGGTTTTAAGGTCACTTACAAGGTTAAAATATGTCATTAGAAAGACATTAGAAATAAGAATAATGAGGCTTTGGAAATAGTATAAAATATAGAGCTAGGTATGTGTAATTACTAATTATTTGTTGTTGCATTGCGGTTGGGCAAACTAATATATTTCTTTTTCAGTTTGCAGCTTTGGATTTAATTTTAAAAATTCATTTTTCCTAAGGGGCAAGTCATTAAACATTCATAAAACATTTCTTATTTTAGATTCTCCAAGTACCTCTATATTTCTTGAAGAACTGAATAAGGCTGTTAAACCTCTCCAGGACTATGGAATTTCAGTTGCAAAGGTAGAAAGATATTTATGTTAATAAATTATTAGTGACAAACACTTTGCATTTGTGTGACTTAAGACTGAGTATCTAAAAATGCTTATGTTGTTTCACATCTTTTTCCAAACTGGAAAAATATTTTTTTCTAGCTTTTTTTTTTTTTTTTTGCATAAGAATAAACAGAAGCACAGAAAGACAGTTCCAGATTATTGTATAAATTAGCACATATAGAGAAAAAAAGCTGTTTAAAATTCTTTAGCTTAGAATTTAATGTTATTTTGTAAACTATTCTATTGGGGCTGTGGTGTCATTGTTCAATCCTATGGTTGGGCATTTGTTTTGTTTTGCCTGACAAATATATTATACTAGATATCCAAAATTCAATTATTTGTTAATTTTCTATTAGCACAAATAGAGATACCAAAATTGAGGTAATTGAAACGTTTTTTTCTTTCCTATTCTAAGTCTTTATAATCGCTTATGTTGCAATTTTTCTCATCTGTTTTTAGTATAAAGCTAAAACAACCTAACTTGAAATTACATATTTAATTTTTTTCTCAGAAAATATTCATACTTGCCATGAAGTATTATGGAAAATTTTTAAAAGCATCATGGATTAGATAGCCACATGAGCCTTTCATTTAGCTTCAATTTAGAATTTGTACTCTAGAAAGCTGAATGAGTAGTAACCCAGGGATTATTAAATTCTTTGAGATTAGTGTCTACCTGACTTTCTCTTATTGACATAAGAAATGCCCAAACTTGTAGAGAATTTTTATGAGTTTATTTTAGCCTGACGACATATGCCTGCGAGCAAGATCTCAAATGCTCCAGAGAATAATAGTTTTTCATTTTCTCTTATGCATTTGAAATTAAGGAGGGAACCTAAGGAAGATTACAGGATGGTGGAAGAAAGGAAGGCGGGGATCAGATTACAGGATAGTTAAGATTATGTGCTCTTTTGAGGGGTCTGAAAGGGTGCTCACAGATAAGAAGGCGGCTGCAAAGAGGCATTTCAAAGGTGTGTTAACCTAGATGTACAGAAACAGTGGACAGGTCTTGCTTAAGCAAAGGTAAACCCTTTATATGCTTGGGGCTAGAATATTCACTGTGACTTGGAATTTATGATCAGGTCATGCTGTGAGTTTACTTTTTGTAGATCCCCTTTTTCTTCCACACTGTGTACATTTATTCTTAGTTCATTAGCCTTCCTCCTCCAAGAGATGACTACTGTTCCTCTTGGTCTTATGCTTCCCAGGGCGGGAAGCATAGAAAGTTAACTAACTTTGGCTTTTAAAGGGATTCTGTTACATCTACCCAAGGAACCCCTTTAAAAAATTTTTTTTATTTTAATTAATTAATTTTTTAAATTAGTTTCAGGTGTCACAGAACACTTCTAACACCAAATGTGTGAATTTTCCACAACAAGCAATTCCGACACTAACTACCCAGAGTTAGCACAGACTGCACATTAAGGGCTGTCAGTCTTATAAGACTTGCCCATCTCTTCAGATGCCAAAAAGTATATCCCCAGGTTACCTACAACTTCTGTAGGATTTAGCTACAAATTAGGGGTTCTCACCACCTCTTCCTGAGATTTGATAACTTGGTATAAGGACTCACAGAACTCAGGGAAATACTTTACTTTTACTGGTTTATTACAAAGGCTATCTCAGGAACTGCCAAATGGGAAGAGATGCATAGGGCAAGGTTGGGAAGAGTCTTGAGCACAGGAACTTCTGTCCTGGGGTTGTTTGGGGTGTGTCATCCTGGGTGTGTCAACCCAGAAGCTCTCCACACTGTTGTTCAGGGTTTTTATGGCGGTCCCATTATGTAGGCATGACTGATTAAAGCACAGGTCCTTGGTGATTAACAGTCTCCACCCTGGAGATCAGGAGGTGGGGCTGAAAGTTGTAACCCTCATAATCATGCTTTTGTCTTTCTTTGGACCAGCCCCTATCCTGAAGCTATTTAGTGCCCCCCAGCCACAAGTCTTTCATTAGCATAGAAAAAGGCACTCCAAGGGTTTAGAAGCTCTTCTGTCTGGAACTGGAATTAAAGACTAAATAGTACAACAAAAGAACTCCTAGTATTCCTATCACTCAGGAAATTACAAGGGTTTTCTGAACTCTGTCAGGAACCAGGGGCAGAGACCAAATATACAGGGTGCCAAAAAATGTATACACATTTCAAGAAAGGAAAAAACTTTATTAAAATTGTAATAATACCGACAACAAAAGATGAATACAAGTCACGTTTGAATTCTGCAATCACAAGAAGTGCTCAAAGTGGTTACCATTAGTGTAATTTTCATACAGTTTTTTTCCTTTCTTAAACTGTGTATATATTTTTTAGCACCCTCTATGTATTATTATGTCACAGCTATATACCTTTAAAAAAATCTTTTTATTTAATTCTGCTTGTATAGAGGTCTCAGTTAACTTTGAACAACTGATTACACCCTGGAATGATAATGGCTCTCTGAGGAACTTTGAATAAAGTTTCAAACTGAAATTTAAAAATGAAATACTAAGCTGGTTGACACTCAAAAGGGATAATTGTGCTGTTTGTCTAGTAACTAGTAAACTAGTTACTAAGAACTAGTAACTGTGTGTCTAGTAACTGGAGTAGACTATTAAGGTCCATACCCAGGGATGCCTTTATGAACTAACATAATTTAAACTCGATTTCACAGTTGAAGATGCTAAGCTATGTGGAAAGGGGATTGGTGAAAAAGACAGACCTGGATTGAGTGCTTTGCTCAGTCCCTGGCACATAATAGATCCTCAGTAAATGTTTATGAGACTAAAATCAGTTTACTATATTTAGCCTTCTATTAGAAAGAAAGATGATTAAGACTCAGTCTATTTTTTTGGAGAGTTTATATCCTAAATAGGGAGGATAAAACATGTTCACAAATCATTGTAATAACTAGCAAACCCTGATCATTGTAATATGAGCGATACAAATAAAATGCTGTAGAGGTTAAAAGAAAAGAAAGCTCATATCTGATTGTTGGGGTGGAAGGTCACATATGGTATTGGGAAAGATTCACAAAAAATAGCATTTGAGGTTGTCTTCAAAAGTTAAGATTTCAAGAGGCAGAGCTAGATGAAGAAAACACTAAAATATAAATGGACTAAATGTTCCAGTTAAGACAAAGATTGTCAAGCTGGGTGTAATAACCAAACCCAGTAGTATGCCATTTAGAAATGCATCTTAAACTAACGGGTTCAGAAATCTTCAAAATAAATGAAGGAAAAAGACATATCATTTAAGTGATAACCTAAAGAAAGCTGGTATAGCTATATTACTATATATCAATGTAGGTTTTAAAACAAAAAGCCTTTGAATCATCCTTGACTTTTCGTTTTATCATAACCAGTCCATCAATAAGTCCTTTAGGTTCTACTATGAAAACTTTCCAAGTTTGACCACTTTCTGTACCTTCTTTTATCCCCCACCCCTTGTCCAAACCATCATCATTTCTCATCTGGAAAATCACAATACCCTCCTAATAATTGGTGTTTTTCCTTTCACTTTTGTCTCACGAAACTCTTTTCCGCTTGTAAGTCAGATGTGTCAGGTTAGATTACTCCCCTCTCAGAAAGGCTTCCCATTATAGTTATGATAAAATCGAAACTCCTCACTCTCCGGGACACTGTTTCCTCGCTAATCTCATTTTCTGCCCCTCCACCTTGCTCAGTTCGTTCCTGACACACACCGGTCATCTTTCTGTTACTTGAACCTGCCATATGTGTGATTTCCATAAGGCCTTTGTGGGTATCTTCCCACTCTGCTTAGAACTCATCTCTTCACATATTTATATTTGTAAGCATCACTCCATTCAGTTCTTTGAGCAAATGTCACCTCCTCCGAGAAGGCTTCCTTGATTCCTATCTAAAATGTCCTGTCACACACTGTCCCCTACATATTTTTTTTTCTTTATAGCACTTATTTAATTTTTTAAATTGCTGTCTCTACTTTTAGAAAGTAAGTTCTAAAGATAAAGTTTTTATTTGGACTTAACTGTGCCTCCAGTGACTAGAACAGTGACTAACATGTGGTAGGTGCTCAAATATATGTTGAATGGATAGAAGGACAAATCTATTGCCATAATGCCAGCCATCCCCTCTGTGCTCTGGCTTTTCAACATTCTTTTGAAAATGTCATAAAATTACAAAAATTTACTCTTTTTGGCTATGGCTATACTCTGATTTTTAATTCTAATTCTCTATTCCTAATATCTTTTCTGAGTATCAGTTCTCCTTTTGTAGCTTTTTTGGAACAAGTGTAGCTTCCCTAATTGTGATTCTGATTCCTCAAACTTGATTAAAATTAAATTGAACAACAACAAAACCCATCTTAAAAAAAAAATCCAAAACAAAGTAACTGTTCTTCTAGCATTAGATTTGGTAAGTTATGTTGGTGACTACCCATTTGCTCATCTAGTAACCTCTTCATTCTCGTTAGCTTCTTCCTTCCTCCACTTTATCCCATGCTGCACATATATGCTTGACTTTCTCCTGAGTTTTACTTACTGTATTTGCCTCTTGAATCTCTTCTGCCTTATTCTGCTTTACTTCAGGTTCCAGTCATCCTTTACCTATACTGATGTGATATTCTTTTTTTCCCTAGAATTTTCCATTTAATATTTTCTATTAAAAATATTTTTATTAAAAATATAGCTAACATACAATATTATATTAGTTTCAGGTATACACAATAGTTAGTCAACATTTATATACCTAAAGAGGTGATCACTATGATAAGTCCAGCAACCATCTGACACTGTACTATGCTATCACAATATGATTGACTATATTCCCCATGGTGTACATTACATCTCCTTATTTGTTTTATACCTGGAAATTTGGACCTCTTATTCTCCTCCTCGCCTTTTGAAATTTATCAATTACAGTTGATATTCAGTATAATTTTATATTAATTTCAGGTGTACAGCCTAGTGGTTAGAATTTATGTAATTTAAGAAGTGATGTGATATTCTTTTAACCTGCTTCTTTATCTTTGTGCTCTCAGGCCTTCCATTTTATCTTCATGTTGCTGCCAGGATTGTCCTTATATTTTTCACACAGAGTCCTGATTGTAAGCATTCGGGACTGTTATGGGTGCTCTAACATCATCAGGAACTCAGATTCGTTCTTTCTGTTGCACCATCCTTAGCAAGGGTTTCTTCTTGAAAGATTCCTCATGGTCCCTGATTACTGCTGGTTTTTAGCTATCTTGCCTGGGTTTTGTCAGGAAGAAATCAGAAGAGCAAGAGTAACCGCGAACCCCTTTTAAGAGTCTCCCAGGAATCCCAACTAAGTGACTCATCCCAAGACCACTTAACTGTTGGGAGTCTGGAAAAGTCTTCCCATCAGGCTCTTGCTTTTAGTGAAGTTATGTTAGAAAAACAAAAGGAGACTATGGATTCTGGGTAACAAACCAGCACTGTCAGCCATACCTGTGTTCAGGCTGCTGAGATGCTTTCATGGTCCCAGCTTACCACCTGCTGCCGTGCTTCCCGGATTTCACTCAGGAGTTTCGTTCTGCTTTGTTTCCTTCCTTTTCTACCTGGTTACCTCCTACTTGCTCCATAAGATAGAATTAAATGTAAATTCTCAGGTATAATTAAATGTAAATCTTAGGTGTAGAAAAAGTTCCTTTATCTGGATTACCTCAAGCACTTGAATAAATGAGCAATTATAGGATACAAATCAGAAAGAAAAGGAAAATTAAAAATTTGATCTGCAGACAAACTGTAATGTTTTAATATTCCTTCTTGTTCCCCTAAACAAGAAACATTACCTTTTGATATAGACTTTAAACTTTAAGTATCTTTTTTTCTCCTTTCTTGTTTTCCGTATTATTTCTTTCTTTATTAAATTTATGGGGGTGACATTGGTTAGTAAAATTATATAGGTTTCAAGTGTACATTTCCATAATATATCATCTATATTATTGATTGTGTGTTCACTACTCAGAGTCAGTTCTCCTCCCATCATCATATATTTGACCCCCTATCTTTTAAAGGTTAATTGTGTCAAAGAAGAAGCATCAAGATACTGTGGAAAAGAAAAGGATTTGATGAAAGCATATTTATTCAGGTAAACTGTTATTTTGAGTGTGATTGACAAATATAAAGCTATATTTCTAGAAAACTCAAGTATACAAAATATTACTAAGGCAGGATAAAGTTATATTCAGCGGGGTGTCATATGAAGCTTTGCAGAGTCCAAGTAATAGATTTGTTACCTGCACTTTAGCTTCCTTATCTATAAAATGAGGAGAATAATACCTGCCTCACAGGGTTGTTTTGAATATCACATGAGAATCTTATGTAAACTCCCACTACAAACACCCGGTAAGTAAGCACTTAGAAAAGGCAGTGTTCTGTGTAGATTGTCAGGCCCATATTCGGGTGTGAAATAAACATACTTTATTTTTGAGGGATCTGCCAATGTCCAGGTTACAGATTCCTCTGCACTTGGTCTGCTAATCTATCTGAGATTTCTCAGATTCTTTCCTTAAACCCTTAGGATTTGGCCTAGGAAGTGGGGAGAGACCCTGTCTCCTCAGTGACCTACTGCTGAGGATGTTTCTTTCTCTCTCCTACTTGTCTCCTTCCCAGCCCAATTTGAGGAATCTGTGTGTGTGTGACAGGGAGGTTGGTAGGAAGCCCTGTTTGGACTCATGTTTTCTTCAGTCTTTTTGCTAGGCCCAGGCCTAAGGTTTTCAAAATCAACATAGTTATTGAGTATCTTCAATAAATAATTGAGTGAATATTATGGCCAGCACTCTGGTAGGTAGGTGCATGGGATAATGGATACAGGCTCTAACATTAAAGAACTTACATCCTAGTATATTAGAGAAACAAGTAAATTGGATGCCAAGGAAATATTTCTGTAATACTTTTTTGAACTTTTTACAGGGGCAACATATTACTCAGAGAATTCCCTACTGATACCTTGTTTGATGTGAATGCCATCATTGCTCATGTTCTCTTGTAAGTACATCCACTTTTTATTATTTATCTAGACAACCACAATCCATTAAATATTTTAGAGTTTTAACATTACATTTGTAGGCATCAATTTCATACAAATTGCTAGTCTGTCTTTCCACATAGGGGATCTAAAATTTCTCAAATGGCAAAGGATTCAGAAACCTGTAGGTACTCTGTGTAGAAACAGGAGATGACACAATGTGACCACATGGTCATACTATTGCTTTTGCTCTTGATCGTACGTATGGAGTGAGGATTTTACTAGGTAAGAAGCTCATCTTTGCTATTTCGACTAGGATTTTTAAAGTATTTAGCACCCTTCTCACCTAGCCTGAATTTTTTTTTTTTTTTTTTTTTTTTTTTTTTTTTTTTAGCTGGGCCATCCTGCCACCTGTTGGCAGCTCAGCTTGGGCCGGCCATCAAACTGCTGTTGCTCAGAGCTTGCACTCTTGAGTGAGCTCTTAACCAACTGAGCCACTGGGCTGGGCCCAGCCTGATTTTTTTCTAGAGGCTGTAGCTCTGTGCCTGCTCAGTAAGGGCAGAAACAGTTCACATATGTAATCCCAGCACATACCTGAATGTTTACTGAGAGAGAGTGAGTGAATCTAATTTAAGTTCCCTGGCATGGAGTGTTTTGGCCTGGGATTCAGACCTATCTGGGGTTCATTCCTGCAGTCTCCCTCTGAATAAAGTCTCAGATTCTCTTTGGTGACAGAGCTAGAAACTATGATTTGTTAAGGACGCGAGTTTACATGGACTTTCCCAGCTTAACATTGTTGTAGGTCTGTTACCCACTAAGACCTTTTTTGACGTTAGCTATCTTTTTTTTCTGCATGTCTCTCCTCTTCCTTCTCTTCTCTGACTGGATTCCCACAAAGATTGGGTAAAAGTTAAATGATAGGAAACTCAAAACTTATAGGTAAAAAGTCATGTTTATCGCTTTGCAAAAGGACGCTTTAAAATGGTGCAGTACTAATAACATATTAATGAAAGGTCTTTAAGAAATCCCTGACAACCAAGGATCCTGAGGCCTGTAGACTAAGAAGCCGATTGTAAGGAATGAAAGATGGCCTTTGAAGAAGGAATTCCAAAGAGCCTTAGAAGCCCTTTCCTGGGACAGAGAAGGCTGCCTTGAGGGTGAGGATAATAGAAAGTTTAGCAAAAAGTCCAAGAAATAGATATAAAATTTGTTTTACAATGGATACCTAATGACTGCCTTTGGCCTAGAAATGAGGGCAAAGAAACAGAGAAATAAAATTCTTTGAGGGATGGGGAGGGGCGACTAAGGTTGTCTTCAACAAGTTTGACCACAAATCCTGGAGCAGCACAAGGTAGTTTTGACACAATTGGGCTTTAGATGTGGAGAGACTGTCAGTGCTGGGAACCCTGTTATCTGAGCTGGCTAGCCTGTGGGGCTTGTGTCATGCACTCCTGCTCTGGCGGTATCCTGTTCCTTGTCCTGTACTAATGTTGATTTATAGAACACTAATTCCACGAAGATTATTCCCCATGTTCCGGCTATATGCCAGATACCCATTAGGCACTGGGAATACAAAATAGAATAGGATGTGGCTTCTGATCTCTAGTAATTTAACATTTTGTTGCAGAGACAGATATATAAACAAAACATATTATGTAAGTAAAATATAAGTATGTATGCATATGGGCTTAAGGATCCTCAGGGTAGGGAACACTTAACTTAGGTTTAGCATGAGGGTGGATATGTACTAAGAAGGCTTCCTGGAGGATGAGTCTTAAATGATAAGTGGGAGTTGGCTTGTTGAAGAAATGGAAGGTGGGGGAAACAGTGAGAGCTGTGTGAGCAAAGGCATGGAGGTTAGAATAGTTTGGAGAGGGTAGTTTTTACTGGAATATGAAATGTGAAATAGGAGATAAGGGCAGAGAAGTACGTGGGGGGGGCGGTGAGATGAAGGGATCTTTGTTTACCATGTGAAGAAGTTTAGGCTTTTGGGCAACCACCAAGGTTGAGGAGTCCAGCTCCAGGCCAACATCCTTGTGTCAGCTTCCAGGCTTGATTCGGGACCCTCTCCCCTCCCAGTCCCTTAGGACAAACACCTAGCTTTGGGCATTTCTAGCCCAAACCTTTATTCAGAGGCCTCATTACATTTGTTTGGGGCTCTTTGGAATGAGGTGATTCCTTGCATCTGTGCTGTGCCCAGGTGACCCTCTCCTGGGCGCTCTTCCGTGGCAGGGAAGGGAATGGAATATTCTGGAGCCAGTGCCTCACTTTTTGCCTCTTGCTTGCACTGTTGCAGTAAGTGAATAAAGGCTGGATTGCTACTTTTTGTTTGGCTTGCTGTCCTTAATGACCACCACCATGCCTGATTGCTCAACAGAGGGTTGTAGGCAGCAAGTGATGGTGATCAAATTAGTACCAGAGAGCTCTTTCTAGTAGATGTGACAGATTTGTGGGGTCAAGCACACAGAAACTATTGTGTGACCTTTGCACAATCTAGGGAAGTAGAGATAGCCAAAGGGGTATTTTCTTTTTAATGCTTAGGAGGTGAAATTAACTGGACTTGGTAATAGTTACTTTGGTAACAATCAGCAAAACTACAAATTTTAGTTAATTCCTGATCTCTTCCACCTCACTCTATTCCCAATTGTGATTACCATCTGAAGTAAGCAAGGAAGAACAAATTTGCAGAAGATGAGTCTAATTTAACAAATCAAATGCCCATCATACCCGAGTCTCAAATAGCAGTAAGAATTTGAGCCCCTAAGGAGTACAGATCTGGGTGGTGGTAACATATGAGTCATCCAGGGAGTGTTCTAGAACAACACTAGCACTTAAGGGAAAAAGAAACTGAGGGGGGAAAAATAAACGTCAAGTAGAATCCCAAGGAGGCAATGTCTTCATTTTTGTTTAAAATATAAGAAAACTGACTTGTGAAATACAGCATTTAAAAAAAATTTCTCAATAATGATATTTTGAATGTTGATGAACTGGGATAAATAGTGTACCATCTCATAGCTATACCTTGCAAATTACCTTGAGGAAAAAATGCCTTTCAATCTGTCATCCTACTTTATGTGCTAAATCCATTAGTTTGAAATACCCAGTGCCTAGCGAGCAGTTTCTCTCTGGCACCCTTTTGCAGTTGCATACTATTCCTAGAAATGGAACTGAATTGTTACTTGATATCTCTTGCCCATTTTTCTATCATGTTTTACGTTTTATTCTTATTAATTCCTAGGCACTTTTTTTTTAATTTTTATTGGGTAACTGTGCTTTTTCCAGGATCCATCAGCTCTAAGTAAAGTTGTTGTCTTTCAATCTAGTTGTAGAGGGCACAGCTCAGCTACAAGTCCAGTTGCTGTTTTCAGTCTAGTTGTGGAGGGCGCAGTTCACTAGCCCATGTGGGAATCAAACTGGTATCCTTGTTGATCAGAGCACACGCTCTTAACCAACCTGCCGCCTTTAGGCACTCTCTTTATATAAAGGAGACGCAAAGTGTACATCCCTCCCCACATTTGTCACTTACGTTTGAAATTTCCCTATTTTGTTCTTTTAAAAATCATCTGGTCAAATTTATCTTTTCTCTTTTGATTTTTGAATTTTAAGTTGTACTAGGGTCTCCCTTACGCCATTGTTATAATTGAATTCACCTCTTTTTGTTTGTTTTTAAATTAATAGACATTTTTTTTTAGAATAGTTGTAGGTTTATAGAAAATTGAGCAGATAGTACAGAGAATTCCCATGTATCTCCTTTCTCCTCTCTACTCAGTTTCCCCTTATTGTTTCTTTTTTCTAAATTTTAATTAATTAATTAATTAAATTTTTTTTTTAAGATTTTATTGGGGAATTGGGGGGAGGGTAACAGCATTGGGGAATCGGGAAAGGGGAACAGACAGGTAGACAAATTGCTGTTTTATTCTTCAGTCTAGTTGTGGAGGATGTCGCTTCACTGGCCCATGTTGGTATGATCATTGTGCTCTTTCCGGGTGAGGCAGTCGGTTGCTCACAGCGGCTCCCGGTAGCTCACACGCTCACGCTGGCTGCCAGCCACTCACGTAGCTCACACAGCAGCCCACTGCAGCCCTGCTGCAGCCTACGCCGTCACCGGCGACTCATGGCAGCCCAGCTCCAGGTCAAGCTGTTGTTCACCATCTTAGCTGTAGAGGGCGAGTGTCACTGACCCTCAATGTGGGATCCAAACCGCAGCCCTGCTGCTCAGAGCTGGTGCTCCCAAGTGAGCTCTTAACCAGCTGAGCCACTCGGCCGGCCCTAAATCTTATTTTTTTAATATTAGTTTCAGGTGTACAAAACAACATAATGATTAGACATTGACACCCCTCACAAAGTGATAACTGCCCCAAATCTGCCACCCTCTGACATCGTATATAGCTGATACAATACCATTGACTACAGTCTATTCCCTATGCTGTACTTTACATTCCGTGACTACACACACATACACACATATTTAATTATAGTTGACACTTGTTTCTGCTTCCTGTTAACATTCTGCTTTAGTGTGGTACATTGTTACAGTGGATGAACTAATATTGACACATTAACCAAAGTGCATATTTATATTAGGGTTCACGCTAATGTGTTATATAGTTATGAGTTTTGACAAATACATGTGTCCACCATTACAATATGGTACAGAATGGTTTCACCTACTTAAAAAATCTCTGTTCCCCTTATTCATCCCTCCTTTCCACTACCTAAATGCTGATCTTTTTTGCCTTTTCCAAAATGTCATATAGTTGGAATCATATAGCGTGTTGCCTTTTTAGATTGGCTTCTTTTACTTAGCAATATGTATTTAAGGTTCTTCCGTGCCTTTTCATGGTTCTATATCTATTTCTTTTTATCACTGAACAATATTCCATTGTATGGATGTACCACTGTTAATCCGTTCACCTATTGAAGGATATCTTGGTTTCTTTCATGTTTTGGCAGTTATGAATAAAGCTATTATAAACATTCCTGTGCAGGTTGTTCGTGTGGATGTAGTTGTCAACTCATATAGGTAAATGAGCATGATTTCTGGATTACATGGTAAGGCCATGTTTAGTTTAGCTTTGTAAAAAACTGCCAAATTACCTTCCAAAGTGGCTGTATCAATTTGCATTCCCGCCTACAATGAATGAGTTCCTGTTGCTCTACATCCTTAGCATTTGGTATTGCCATCACCATTCTAATAGGTATACTGTGGTATCTCACTGTTGTTTTAATTTCCTAATGACACAATGATGTTGAGAATCTTTTCATATACTTATTTACTATCTGCATATTTTCTTAGATGGGCTATCTGTTAAGATCCTTTGCCCATGTTTTAATTGGGTTATTTTCTTATTATTGAAATTAAAGAGTTTTTTTTGTGTATTTTGGATATATATTTTGCAAATGTTTTTCCCCAGTCTGTCTTGTTTTTTCATTCTTTTAGTAATGTCTTCTGCAGAACAGAAGTTTTGAATAATAATGAAGTCCAACTTAATTTTTTTGTGTGTGGATTATGTTTTTTGTATTGTATCTAAAAATTCATTGCCAAATCCAATGTCACCAAGATTTTCTTCTGTGTTATCGTCTAGAAGTTGTATAGTTGTGCATTTTACATTTAGGCCTGTGATCCATTTTTGAGTTATTTTTTGTGAATGGTGTAAAGTCAGTGTCTGGAATTATTTTTTGTATGTGGATGTCCAGTTATTTTAGCCCCCTTTGTTGAAAAGACTATCCTTTCTCCATTTGGCTGCTTTTTTTTGTTTGTCAAAAGATCAGAGTCTATTTGTGTAGGTATATTTCTTCTCTTAGTGTTTTCATGGTTTTAATTTTACATTTAAATCTTGGATATGTTTGATATTTAATTTGGTGAATGCTATGAGGAATGGATTTAGCTATATATCAGCCAAGTGGCTATGTTGTCCCAACACATCTGAGATTAATGAATCTTCACTGTTCAGGATCCATTTTTTACACTATACAGTAAAACCTTGGACTGCGAGTAACTTGGTTTGCGAGTGTTCCTCAAGACGAGAAAACATTTCTTATACGTTTTAACTTGGTAAACGAGCGATGTCTTGCAATACGAGTAGTTTGTTTCCAGAACGAATTATGCTTGCAAACCAAGGTATTACTGCACTCTCATATATATTTGGGTCTATTTTTGAATTTTATGTTTCATTTATCTATTTGTGTACTAGTACCATTGCTTTAATTATTGAGGCTTTATAATATTATATCTGAAAGGTCCAGGTCCCTTTATATTTCTGTTTTCAGAATTACTTGTTTGTTTTGTTTACAGATGACATTTAAAATTAACTTGTTTGGCTTCTCCCCCTCCCTGACTAAATCCTACTGGCATTAAATTTATAAATTATTTCAGGGACAGTTGACATCTTTAGGATGAATCTTCCAATACCAGAACCTGATGTCTTTCCATTTCTTCCAATTTTCTTTTGTGTCCTCTAGTAGTGTTTTAATGCTTTCTTCATGCATGTGTGGGCACTTAAATTTATTACAAGGTATTTTATCTCTTTAGTTTCTTTTATGAATGGGTTCTTCCATTATCTTCTAACACACATACAGACCTATGTTTTTCTGTAATATATATATTTGTGTATAATATATATATATACACATGTATACGAAAGATACTGATTTCTGTGTATTAGGTTTGTGCCCTTTCACCTTACTGAAATTTTATTATTTAACACAAGACTGGAAAAACAAACTAGATTATAGAAATAGTATTTATATTGTAGAATGCATGAAAAATATAGAAAGCCATGAAAATCTCCTCTGAAAGTTTATAATTTCATTAGCCAGAGCTAAAGTTATTTAGTGATTCTTGTTTATATTATTGTTTTTTATATAGTTACATATAAAGTTTGTATTTTATTAGGCAGTAAACAAGCATGGCGAAATTCACTGGTAGTTCCTCCATTTACAAAAACTGATCAACCCATGTTAAAATATATTAATTTCAACTGGTCAGTTTTTTTTTAACGTAAATCTACTACTTCGCCTGATAACCAAGGAAAAGAAATATTTGCAGATAATGTTTGGATTGTTTTTACATTTTTCAAAACACTTGTACATGAACTGAAAGCTTGCATTTGAGAATATTTATATTGCTTTAATTGGATTGCCTTTTAAAAATGTGTAACCCATAGTATTATTTTGTTCATAAAGCATTTGAATTTGTTCTTTATGTAGAATGCTTTGATTGAGACCAGTGATCCACAATTATACTTGAAATTTCCTTTTTTTCCAACAGAAAATGTCAAGGTTTTAGGTAATTTTTTATTTTCAAAATATAGAAAAATGCAATTTAAAAAATGAGGTTAGTGAAACCTGAGAACAGAATAACAAGTATAAACTTAGGGTAATCTTTACACTAAATTTTTAAAGAATTATATATTTTTGGATCACTATGGCCAATGTTTTGAGTTTTTTTTGTAGGACATGTAAAATATTCCTAAAACATCATTGATTAACTGTGTACTAACTTACTGGTATATGAATATTTACTCACATTGACTTTTTAGGATATAGTAAGTGAAATACATCAGATGTTTAGAGTATAGCATAGAACTATGTATGTAAGAAAGGGGATAAGTCCAAACTCTGAAGTGTCTCAGATGTTACCCTACTTGCATATATACATATAAAAATACCCGGCCTCTGAATCAGAAATAAGACTACACAGCCAGTGGCCAGGGTAACATGATAGTACTAGATACCAATAACCAGTTGTACACAGAGCAACGAGGTGAGAGCCATATTCTTACACCTGTACTTACAGTGAGGTTTGGAGAAAGAGAACTCGCAGATTATGAATCTCTGAGGTTACATAGGAGCTGGCACACACTTACTCCCTGGGGAGATATAAAGTGCTTATCTTTTTTTCTGCGATGTAAACAGATCTTTGGTTGGGGCAGGAGAGAAAGGTCTCTACCTCGAAATATTATAAGCATTTGGCTCTGGAGAAGATAAAGGTTTTATAATACTTTGAATGGATCCAGAACATAGGA
Organism: Hipposideros armiger; assembly: GCF_001890085.2. NCBI lineage: Eukaryota > Metazoa > Chordata > Mammalia > Chiroptera > Hipposideridae > Hipposideros > Hipposideros armiger. The sequence continues at coordinate 8,321,134 of NW_017731355.1, forward strand.
GAATACGTAGAATGTGAAGAAGTAGAGACAGTCTTCATCCCTGTGTCATGCCAGTTTTCATCTTCAAGAGACTTAGATTGTGTAGGAACACTGAGAAATCCAGGGAGGATTGTCTTCTAACAGAGGTGTATATAAATATATATTTATGGCATAAATATTTCAAGGTTTCACAAGACATTAATAATACTGATTTATAGGAATGGGATGGGGAAGGGATTGTTGATAGACTTTGCACTTGTCAACTTTTTTGGTACCATATAAAAGTGTTATCAATTTGCAAAATAAATGAAATTTAAATTAAACAAAAATTTAGGTGTATAGCCTAAAAGGTCTTAGCCCTGTTTTCTAAAACATACATAGTCAAAACTGGTAGAATTGAGTGGTTTGATAATTGAGGAAAATTTTACTCCCACCTTCTAGATAGATTAAGAAGGGTAATATTTAGAAAAAGAAAGTTAAAGTAACAACTAATCTTTATTTGTTGATTGAGAATGCCATATATCTAACTAGTCTGAGGCAAGTCAGTTAGAGATATAAGAGATTAAGGCATTATAATCTCAAATGTGATCGGAAGGTTGTATGATATGTAAAGTCTGGATTTACTGAGCCCCTCCCCATTTGAATCCCCCCATTCCTTATCTTCCATCATGTGATCTGACCACTTTATCTTTTCTGATTGCTAGTTTTCCTCATCTAAATGTTATCATTGCAGCTTTTGAGAGTATTATGAAGATCAAATAATGTGACGCATGTGAAAATACATTGTGGATTTTACCCGGCGCTCTATAAGTGTTGCTCTTTTTTGGGGTTTTTTTAAAAAGATTTTATTGGGGAATTGGGGGAGGGAACAGCACTGGGGGATCAGGGAAGGGGAACAAACAAGTTGCTGTCCTTTTGTTCTTCAGTCTAGTTGTGGAGGATGTCGCTTCACTGGCCCATGTTGGTATTATCATTGCACTCTTCCTGGGTAAGGCAGTCGCTCGCCGGCCACTGAACGGCCACTCACAGCGGCTCACGGCAGCCCAGCTCCAGGTTGAGCTGTTGTTCACCATCTTACTGTAGAGGGCGCAGTGTCACTGGCCCATGTGGGATCTGAACCGGCAGCCCTGCTGCTCAGAGCTTGCGCTCCCAAGTCAACTCTTAACCAACGAGCCACTCAGCTGGCCCATGTTTTGTTTTGTTTTTGTATAAATACAGGACGTCTCATTTTGCAATAAAGAAAAAAAAATCAATTCAAATTCAGATATCTACCTATGGTTCCGTTCACACACAGTGCTAACAGAAGTGAGTTCATGCGAGTTCATGCTCTGACAGTTGCTTGTGATATTTGCCAGCAGTTGCAAAGAAAAGCCATTCTTCTAGTCATTGTTGACTCCTAAAAATCATCCAATGATGCAAAAAGGAAAGATTACCCAGTACTGTAAGAAACAATGAAATCTCATTAACTCTTCATTAAAATGTGGTACATGGTATTCTTGTGACAATATTTTGTCAGAAAATGGAAGGTTTCTTTCCTTTGAAATTAACATACTATAATACTTATAATAATATGGCCTTTAAATATTATAGGAACTATTTTCAGCTGTCATCATATCGGCTAGTATTTTATTCTTTAACACATTATTGCTGAGCCTGGGTATTGAGTCTTCAGGTGACATTGTTTAGAACCTCTGAGGAAAACTACTCTTAGATATACCTTTCTCTAAAACTCCTGGACTGTGCCCAAGCTCATCCTTTCTTAAAGGGTTTTGAGCTACTGCTCATTCTTTTATCTATATAAGGTTTGTTCCTACACAATATTGTCAGGTGGGTTCCTGTTTGATAGTGACATACTTTTTACTGGGAAATTGTAATTAAAAAAATCACTTGTCTTGGATTTGAATCCCTCACAGCTCTACTTAATTGGTAGGGATGGTTATATCTCCAAACTGCCCTTTTATACAAAGTCCTTCTACCATGTGTAGCACCACGCATGGCATTCGTTAGGTGATCAAAAAATATTGGATTGGCAGTGAATGAATTTGGAAGCTTCATTCTTTTGTGATAAAAATGAGAGGAACAGAAATCTTGTGTTATAAGCCCATAAGATTGTTTCTGGTGATAAGGATTTTATAAGAAGTAAGCCAGTAGGAGAATATACTTGTATAATGTATGACAAAAAGACAAAGGCTGATGTTTGTGAACGTTATTATTTTTTGTATTCTTAATTCACATTTCTGAGGTGTGCCTATCTGCTCATTTTTGTGTTTTGGTTTTTTTTAAACTGTATTAATTTAGAAAATGCTTAATAAAATACTTCGGGATATTTCATTTTATACATGGATGTGACCAGTCACAATATAATTAATTTAGATAAAAGTAATTTTTCTGTCTCATTCTGTACTGTTCTCCCACTCTCTTTCTTTCTTTCTTTCTTTCTTTCTTTCTTTCTTTCTTTCTTTCTTTCTTTCTTTCTTTCTTTCTCGTAGGGATTTTGCTATGGCAAAATAGAATGTAACATTTCCTTTTTAGTGAGTGTTTTAGAATTTGAATAATGACAATTATATAAAAATGGTATTTTTTCTGAAAAACAAAAAAAAAAAAGCTGAGCAGCCTGCTCTCTAAAAGCAGGGTCACGAAGACTCTTCAGTTCCTTTTTTTCTGACACCTATTCAGTTCTTGGCCATTTATCTTATGTATGTAATGGTTGTGATAGGAAGGCCTCAGGAAAAACATGCCAAGGAAAAAGAAGGCCTTTCTGGGGCAGGAAGAGTTCTCAGGTCAGAGCAACCCCAGGCAATTTTACCACATCATTAGAGCAAGAAAACCCCAAGAGAGACTTTTCCTTTAATCCATTTCTGTCAGTGTCACCCTCTTTGCAACTGAAGTAAAGGAGCACAGCCTTATGCAATGGATTCTAGGGATCCCTAGATGTGCCCATATTCTGGAAGTTAACATTAAAAAATATATTAAAGGTAGAAAGCCGTTGGGAAAAATCAGAGAGATCATCAGATTATGAATGTCATTAGTTTTGGTTATTATTACCTTATGGAAATGACTACTTAATGAGCTTTGAGACTTTAGGCAAGGCAATCTCTCTAAGCCCCATGACCTTATCTGTAAAATGGAGTTAATGATAATACCCATCTCAGATGGTTGCCATGAAAATTAAAGAAAACATAGTGCATTGCTGAGCGTTCTTAGTTATACACCCCAGAATCTGGGTCTGACTGGCTTAAGCAGAAAAGGATTTGGAGCAGATATAGGAAATCTCAGGCTCACTAGAAGAGCTGGAGAGCTAGACTCCGAGTTTATACGGCTCTGAATTACAGTTAAGATCATGACACAGAACTAGTCTGGAGGGGACTGCTGCATTACTGTTGAGTGTTGGATGTCACAGCTTGCATCTCCGGTACTGGGGTTGTCATCAGCACTGTTGTCACTGGTGCATTTGAAGCCAACTATTGCTACTACGGCTTCTTGAAACAATTCTTCACTGTTACCAATTCCTTATATTACGCGCTCCTGGTCCAAAATGTCAGGCAAGTGATTCTGGGTCATATAGTTATGCTTTGCGGCAAGGAACTCGGGAAAGCAAAGTTTACCATGATATTAGCTTTTGTGAGGACACTCTGCCCTTTTATGAAGTGGGCTGTGCCTGCCATAGAGACTTAGAAAACCAGGAATTCCCAAAGCAAAAGAGAAGAGTTCAGAGCTGGGCAGTCCCCAAACTGATATATTGCTGTTACTCATAAAATGCTTAGTACTATGCCTGACATGTGCTAAGTGCCCCCTCTCCCCTGATGTTGGCTTTTTTTTTTTTTTTTAGATTTTTTTTTTTTAATTGGGGAATTGGGGGATGGGAACAGTGCTGGGGACTTGGGGGAAGGGAAACAGACAAGTTGCTGTC
>NW_017731355.1:8325220-8356417 GCF_001890085.2 Hipposideros armiger
CTCACGCTGGCTTCTGGCTACATACGGTAGCCCATGGCAACCCACTGCCACAGGGGCTGCAGCCTATGCCGTCGCTGGCGACTCACAGCAGCCCAGCTCCAGGTTGAGCTGTTGTTCAGCATCTTAGCTGTAGAGGGCAGTGTCACTGGCCCTTATATGTGGGATCCGAACCGGGGCCCTCTGGCGTCCCAAGCCAGTTTTTAACCATCGCGCCACTTGGCCGGCCCGATGTTGGCTTTTTAAATTTATATTCGCCAGTCTTTATTTGAGAAAAAAAGGTTAGGGAAATTCCTTCTTCCAGATTTGATTTTCGAAGTACATAGATTCGAGCTGCTAGAATCTTATTAGGTAAATAGGTGGAGGTAATTTCTAAGGCTAGAATTTACATGGAAGTCCAATTAAGTTTACTAGATGGCACCTCCCACCTGTTTACCCAACTCAAGGTAATTCTGGACTTATGAGCCAACATGTATAAGCAACCAATAGCCCACATTGCTACTGAGACTCCCTTACCTTTTATTAGCTACCTCCCTTTCTACCTGGTTTCCCATTTACAAGAGTGGTCAGTAATAATGGAGTTTAAAAGTCCTGGCCTTAGTGTCAGAAAGCCTGGATTTGAATCTCAGCTCTACCAGTATGACGTGGAGCGGGTTACTTAATCCCTCAGACTGTTAAGTGTATGAATATATGTGTGTTTTGAATAAAGATTATTCAAAGATTATCGTTGAGGATTTAAGTGAAAATACATAGCACATAGTGAGTGTTGCTGTGTACATATTTCTTTTAAAAAATAAAACAAGAGCCCTGGGATTGTAGAAGATCAAGTTTTACATTTCTTTTTAAAAAGTTGAAGAAATCCGTAATAAATAAGTCAATATTTAAGCCAGTGTAATTTAGGTCAGCGGTTCCAGGGTGTCCATGAAATCACAATACTTTTGTAATAATACTAAGACATTATTTGCCTTTTTCACTTTCATTCTCTCATGAGTGCAGTTTCCAGAGACTACGTACGTGATGTGATATGTGATGTCACAACAGATTGAATGCAGAAGCAGATATGAGAATCCAGCTGTCTTTTATTTAGTCCAATATTAAGGAGATTTGCAAAAATGTAAAACAATTTGCCACTCTTCGCTAAGTTTTTCTTCTGGAAAATTTAGGGTTTTTTTTGTTTTGTTTTTTTAATAAAAAGTTGTTTATATTAACATACTATGGCGTTTATTATTTTAAAAAGAATACATATTTTAAAATGCTGTTTTAATTTGTATTTTGGAAAGTATTGGTAGATGTAACCTACATAAACAAAAGCTTTTTGAGGAGCTCAATCATTTTTAAGGCCATAAAGATATCTTGAGACCATAGTTTTAAGAACTGTGGTATTAGAGGGAAGAGCCTGGTTTTCCATAAGAGGAAACCATGCTTGACTGACTTGTTGGAGATAATTGAGTGAACCTTTGTTTATTTAAGCATGTGGACTTGAAACAACATTCAAGAATCCTTAAAGTTTGCCCAACACACACACACACACACACACACACACACACACACACACACACACAGTGAAATGAGTTGTCAGAAATAGAGAATTTATATAGAAGTAGAAAATAAAGATTCTTTTGGGTAAAGAAATTTGATCCTTTAGCCTGATTTACACATTGAAAAGATGATTTGGAAGAATTACAGTCAAGTTGAAAGATCACTGAACTGGAAGTAAAAAGACTGGTTTTGTGGTTGTTCTCTTCCTGGCTCCTTGATTCAATAAATGTGTTTTTGAGTTAAGTAAGCTTTTCGGTGTTTTTAACTTGCATTTCTTCATAGGAATAATGGGAATAAATAATTCCTACCCTACTTTTTCTTTTACTCATTCAACAACTATGTATTGATTACTTACAGTGTACAGGCTCTGTTCTAAGTCATTATGGATATAGTCATAAAAATATGCAAGGTCCCTGCCTCACACGAAAGTAGCAGTTTAATGAGAGAGGCAGGGATAGACAAGTAAATATGTAAGCATTTATAAATTGTGATAAGTACTATGAAGGAATCAAATAGTATAAAATGAAAGAGGAAAATGCTACAGATCTACTTATCTACTTACATACTCCTAGGACCAACAGGGAAGACTTCTCTGAGACCAGATGTATGAGAAGGAATAGCTTTCAGCAAAAAGAATTGTATGTGCAAAGGCCCTGAGGTGTGCCTCAAGTGTGGTAGACATGAGGAATGGTAAAACAAAATGAAGTTGGAGAAGTAGGCAAGGTTTAGGTCATGCAGGGACTTACAGGCAAATGTAAGAGGCCTACAGTTCAGATGTGCGAAGGGCTCATGTGTTCAAGCTGAGAGATCTGTAAGGGATTATTTGGCTAGACTAGGATGTTGGCAACTACAGTTTATATTGAGGTGGTTGTGATGGAGAACAGGCACCATTTCTCAAAACTATCCCTGGATGATGTTCTTAGGGACAGACTAATGATTTAGAGAGTTATTTTAATTTAGCATTAAAATGCTTAGGTTCTTACTAAATTTTTTTATTAGGTTGTTTACTCAACAAAAATATATTAAATAACTAACTTTATATCAGATTTTTCCCTACTAATTACATCTCTGTTTATTTTAGTGCTCTTCTTTTTAATGAAGTCAAATATGTTACCACCCTGGAAGGCCTTCAGAATATAGAAAACGCTCTGAAAGGAAAAGCAAACATTGCATTTGCGTATGTCAGAGCCATTGGAACACCAGGTATTTATTAACTTTAATCTCTGCTGTGCATTTTTGTATTTGTGTTTGTGTGAGTACGTTGAAAAACAAAAGAGTGTATTTTGTTCACTTAATATTTTAAAATAAATTTAAAGCATCTTTACTATTATGTTTTGTTTTTAAACGGGCAGCATAGTATAGAGGTTGAACAAGAACTCTGGAGCTATTGACTCTGCCTGGGTTAGATTGACTCCCTGCTCCTTCAGTTACTTATAGTATGACCTTGGACAACTTTCTTAGCCTGTTTCGCAGTCACTAAGATGGTGAAAATAATTGTGCCTACCTCTTAATGTTACTGTGAGGACCAAGTGAGTTGAGTAATTAAAATGGTTTCTGGCGTATAGTAGTGCTCTGTAAGTGTTAGCTATAACAGTTTTTATTTCCTCATGATACATGGTTTAGTAGTTTATAGTATGTAGTAAATGTTGTTGACTCAGTGACTTTCTTTTTAAATATTTTGGTATTTGCTGTTTATGACATTTGTATTCATTTTTCAAAAATCTGACTTTGACAGCATCACCTTGAATGTTGATATCTAATTTTGTCGTAAAGAAGTCTGTAAACACTTTATGAATAAACTATAATTATGCTTTCACAACTTTTACTTGTTAATGGTTATAAGTTGGCCATGCTAATATAAAATATTGTTAAAGACATTTTAAAAATTGTATATGCTCTATGAAAGAACATCATTTATTGGAAATACCAATTTTTATAAACATAAAGCTTGATAGCTACATTGCATGCCACTGAACTTAATACACTTGTAAAATAATAACTCCATAATCAACCTGTTTTTGTTTACTTTTCAGGAACCTCAGGTTATTGTATTTTGTCCAGAGTTTGTAATTATAAGCAGTGAGAGAGATGAGCTATAGAGGGCTTACACTGCCATAATGGAACCAGAATTCCCTGGCTTTTATTAACAGGATCAACCTGACTTCTCTGTTTGGAATAGACTGGAAGGAGCAATGGTGGAATAAGGGAGAAAATTAGGAAGTTATTGCAGTAAGGCAGGCATGAGTGATGCTTGGAGGCATGGGCCAGGGTTTAGGCAATAGAGGTGGCAATACATTTTAATTTTAGCAGTATTTTGGATGTAGAACTAACTGAATTTGCTAACATATTGGATATAGAGTGAGAAAGAAATAGAGACAAGGATGAGTCTGGGGTTTTGCCCTGAACTACTTGAAAGCTGAAATTGCTGGTAACTAAGATAGGGAAGACTGGAAATAATACAGTTTGCAGAGGAAACTCTGGAATTCACTTTTGGACATCGTACTTGTGAAATATCCACTAGACATCCAAGTTAGAGATATCAGCAAGGTAGCTGGATATTACTAGTCTGTGTTTTATGGTAGGGATACAGACTAGAGATATATACATTTGTGAGATAAAGCTGTGAGATCAGAAGAGATCCTGGAGGGAGTGAGGCTAAATGAATGGGAAGGAGAAGACTGAACTCATTCGATACTTCAACATTTACAGGTCAGTGAGGTAAGGAGGAACCAGGAAAGGGGACAGAGGAGGAATAGCCTGTGTGGTAGGAGTATCCTGCAAGCAAAGTGAAGACAGGGTTTTAAGGAAGAGATAGGAAGAATTGTGTCAAATGATGCTGAAAGGCTAATTAAATTAAAATAAGAACTGCCATTATGCTTAGCAATGTGGAGTTATTGGTGAAGTTGACAAGTGCAGTTTCTATAGAGTGGCAGGGGTAAATGCCTGAGAGGTGTATAAGAGGAAATGGGTAGAAAGCAGCTGGAGACTGAATATAGAGACTCATTTGAGATGTTTTGCTATTAAGGGAAAGAGAAAAATGGGTTGGTGAAGAATTTTTTAAGAAGCATATTTGTATGTTGATGAGAAAGATCCAATAGAAAGGGGAAAATGCATTATGTATGAAAAAGAGATGAAAATTACTGGAGCAACATCTTTGAGTAGATGGGGGGAGGGGGGCGGTGGTTCTTTTCTGGGAACACAGAAAGTCCATCTGTGATAACAGGAGGAAAGAGAGAGATATGGGCATTAATTTAGGTCAGTGGGTGGATACAATACTGGGAATTTGTGGATTTTTTTATAAAGGGTTATATTTTCTCAATGAAATAGGAATAAAGGCATGAGACAGTTTAAGGAGAGAAGAGATGAGTAGTTGTTTAAGAGGCCTGGAAATAAAGAATGGTTCCTAGACAGCAATAATAGTTGATGTCAGTAGTGTAAAGTGAGACCATTGGTACAGAGATGTTAGCAGGTTTTTGTTTTCTTTATCCTCTAGCCATGTTTACTTCTATAGGCAGAGTATTTGATTTAACCCGGATTTTGTTTTTAGCCAGATGGGCAGGGGAGTAATTATAAAGATGGACCATGGAATTGAAGCTGGCTTAAGAGGGAAGAGAGGATCTGAGGGGGGTGACTGACAGTGAAAAATGGTAGGATTGCAGGTCCTGGAGGGTTAGAATTATGAACTAGACAAAGTGATCTAGTTGGATGGTTGTGTTTGTGTGTGTGGGAAGGGGGTTGGTGGGGGGGTGATGCTGGACATTGAATTTATGGAGGAGTTTGCAGTAATTGGTAATTACAAGGCCTGCAGTGGACCATACCAATGAGTGGTTAAGGTAGGGTTGAAGAAGGATCACTGGCATCTATAAAGAAGGCCCAGGACCAAAAAGATAGGATTTTGAAAGGATGGTCTATGGGAATAATGAAATCACCAAGGATTATGACAGGAGTGGTATTGGAGAAAGTGGCAGTGTGACAGAAGCTAAAATCTTTGTGTAATGAGGGGAGGTGACACTGGTTGGGGTGGTGAATGACTTCAGTAAGGCAGAGTGGTGAGTGGAATAATCTGATGATATGTAATCTAAGTGCTGGAAGGTTAGGTAGGGGAGAGGAAGATAACTAACTGCCAGGAAATGACAATGTGGAGAAAAGGGAAAATAAATCATGAAAAGGAGGGAATCTTCAAAGAAGCACTTTAAGAAAATTTCCCAGAAGTGAAGAATTTGAGCTTCTAAATTGGACAGGGCCCAATGAGTCCCAGCATGGTGGAGGAGTGTAGAGCCACACCAAATCATCTCATTTTGAAATTTCAGAATATCAGGAACAAATATTATTCTAAAATCTTCCAGAAGGAAAACATGAGTTTGCAGTTAAAGGATCAAGAATCACACTGGCATTGGACTTCTCAATTATAGCACAGAAACTGAAGAAAATGGAGCAATGTTTTCTAAATTCTCAAGAGAAATGACTTGAACCTTGAATTCAGTACTCAGGCAACTATAGTTATGAAAGTAGAATAAAGACACTGTCAGAGAAGTAGGAGGTCGCAAAAATGTGTGTTCCGTGTGTACTCTCCTAGGAAGATGCTAGAGAATGAGAGCAAAGGGGCAAATCAATCAAGAAAATATGGGTAACAGGACAGAGGACCCAACATAAGAGAGAATAAGAGATCCCAAAGATGATGGCGAAGTAAGTTCTCAGGATGCAAGTTGTGAAGCAGGTCAAGCAGTAATAGTCCATGTTGGACATGTCTACAGCAATGTCTCCAAGAAGAAGGAGTTGATAGGATACCTGATGTATTTGAAGTATTAAGAGGGTTAGACAACTGTGGAAGAACTTAGGAATAAATTAGGAAGAAATCTACACAAAAATTAAAAAAATGTATAACTATAGTGACAAAAGTTTAAAAAAAGCAAGTGTTCATTTTGTACTGTATGGCTCATTTGTAAATAGTATTTACTGGGTCATTACAATGTAAATACTGACTAAGGATCTACTAAAAATTAGGACTATATTGGGAAAGAATAGAGGGGATAGAAATGTGTACTTTTGTGGAATGGGGTTTTGGAAAAGAGCTAATTTATCATCTTCCATAGTGAGAAGTCAATAGATAGCATTAACACTTAACAAAATTAAAAAATAAGGATATAAGAACATCATGTAGAGAGTTGGAGGTAAATGCCCTCCAAAGAAACAGTAAAAGAGTTGAATGAAAGTGGTTATCCCTTGAAAATTGGAAATGGAGTGGACAGTAGAGAAACTTGTTTTTCCTAATATGCCTTGTAGAATGATTTATCTCTTTAAACTGTATTGAACAATAAGTTTGGTTAAAAAAATAATTAAGCCAGAAACAATATAAGACATATATCATATATATATAATATAACATACAAAAGTTGTATGGTGGATTCATATTCTTTACCTTACTATTAGGAAGAAAGTATCAGATTTTTTGTATGTTATATTCTCAAGTATAACTCATTTTCTACTCCCTCAATTCTTTTACCTTGAACAGAATAGACTTTTCATAACTCTTTAGCTGCCTGCATTTTCCTAACTGGGATCCCTACAAAAGATTTTTCTTTAAGAATAATGAGCATAAAATGGTGTAGGCAGTATTCAGAATAGAAGTTAATGTAGAGTCGCACAAACTAACTCCTCTCTCCCAACTCCCTTATCTCTTCTTCAGAGCACAGGGCAGTCATGGAATCTGCTTTTGTATATGGGACCACATACCAATTTGTCTTAACCACAGAAACTGCCCTTCTGGGAAGTATTGGGTATGTATAAGAGGCATAAGTCAACAATTTTAAGTTCACTTATTTCACATTACTTATTCAATATTTCCATTATACTCTCGACATGTGGACTTGTCTAAGAGGAATCGTAAGCAGATGTGAACATATAAATGAAACCTGAAATCCCCTTCAGTACTGTCATCTGTACTACAATCTGCAAATGAATTTAAATATGCATAAGTGATGTTAGATTAAGATGAATGAAGATAAATGGATAAGCCATAGGATGTGATATTATGAGTGGCCAAGGGTATTTTAGGAATAGATCTTCTGCAGTGATGAGATAGGTGATAAAATAATAGCTTTCATAATTAAGCTCCAGAAATTCTTTCTGAGAGTTCTGTAAGTTACTTTGTCATAATAATCTTAAATATATGTAAGTACAGTTTTTGAACAGAATATTTTAGGTGTTTATTTATTGTTTTTGGCCTACTTTCTAGCTTACAATTTTAGGTAGAGGCTTTCTTTTGACTGTTGTCTGGGAAGCCTAGGGTTAAAGTTTTTTCTTCTTTTTATTATTTTTATTTATTTTTTATTGAAGTTTATTGAGGTGACAATGGTTAGTAAAGCTACATAGGTTTCAGATGTACAGTTCTGTAATACATCATCTATATATCACATTGTGTGCTCACCACCCAGAGTCAGTTCTCCTTCCATCACCATATATTTGATCCTATTCACCCTCATCTACCACCCTCTCCCCCCCTTACCCTCTGGTAACCACTAAACTGTTATCTGTTTCTATGAGTTTTTGTTTCTTCATTTGTTTGTCTTGTTCCTTTGTTCTCAGTTTTATATCCCACATATTAGTGAAATCATATGGTTCTCGACTTTTTCTGTGTGACTTATTTTGCTTAGCATAATAATCTCAAGATCCATCCATGTTGTCGCAAATGGCACTATTTCATCTCTTCTTATGGCATAATAGTATTCTATTGTGTATATATACCACATCTTCTTTATCCAATCATCCATTGAAGGACACTTTGGTTGTTTCCATGTCTTGGCTACTGTAAATAAAGCTGCAATGAACATATATCTTTACGGATAAATGTTTTTGGGTTTTTTGGGTCACTTTCGTACTTAGGGACACAAGGAATAAATAGTACATTTTAAAGAATTTAAGATTGGCTTTAAAATGCCCTTCAGGGAAATTAATTTAAAGCAAGGCAAAATGGTGATCGTGTTGACCTTTTTATACCATCCAGGAGTTTTTAATGAGTCCTCTTGCTGACCTCTCGGAAAATAATGACTATTTGATGTACCACACACAATTAATTTAATCCCAGACATTTTACAACTCTGTAAATTTAGAGGTTAGTGCATAAAAAGCTGGTAAAGTGAAATGACTTTTTTGGGAGTGGGGGGGGGGCCGGAAATGGGTAGGCAGAAAACAAAGTTCCTAGAGAAGTTATGTTTTTATTGCTCTGTATGACAACCGCCATTCCTTTTCCATCAGTCTCTTATTGAACTGTCACTCTGCTGGGTCCCTCATTAATGAGTTGAATAAAACTTTGATGCGTGTTTACTATTTGTATAAGAATTAATGTTTTGAACAATTTGAGAGTTATGCTGATAATACCATAAAGCTTTATTATAAGTAGTCACTGAGTCCCCAGATAAAATAAGCAGTCCTTTGGCCAGCTACTTTGTTACTCCCAACTTCCCATCTTGGAATGGGGAGAACCTTGCTATTCTTCATTCCATGGTGATTCTCTTGTGGCCTCACAGTTTCTCTGAAGGTTAGTTGTTTGTACTTTCTGTTGTGTTACCAGCTTCTTTATTTTTCAGGTAATGAATGATTGCAAATAACAGTGACATGCTTAAAACACAATGGTTGGTTATTTATTGGCAGGGTATATCTGGGTCCTGTCATTTACCTTAACATCCTGTTGAGCAAAATATAAATATAAAATATACATATTCTAACCTATGACTAAACACAGTAGTATTCTGGAAGCGTTTTTACTTCCCTCCATTTTTAAAATGGGAATTAAAAAATGTAGTTATCCCATTTTTCATAATCTTTTGAGTATATGATATATTGGAGATATTTGAATTCTCATTTATTCATGGATAACAAGATGGTGAGTGGTGAAGAGTCATACCTGGACCTGATGTGACAGGGAAGGATTGTGGATTCAGAATACAGCAGTCCTATCACATCACTTCTGGATAAAGTAGTTGGCTATAACTTTGGGCTGTCTCCTAATGGGGGAGAGGTGAATGCACTTTTTAAGATTTTATTGGGGAATTGGGGGAGGGGAACAGTGTTGGGGAATTAGGGAAGGGACCAGCCAAGTTGCTGTTCTTCAGTCTTAATTGTGGAGGGTGCCAGTCACCATCTGGCTTCCCATGGGCAGCTCGTGGCCTCTAAGCTCAAGGTGCTGTGTTCAATCTTAGTTGTGCATGGGCATAGCCCACCATTGAACAGGCAATCTTGTTACACCAGCTGAGCCATCCTGCCACCTGTTGGCAGCTCAGCGACAGCTCAGCTCGGGCACAGCGTTACTGGCCCATTAGGAATCGAACCAGTGGCCCTGCTGTTCAGAGCTTGCACTCTTAAGCCAGCTCTTAACAAACTGAGCCACTCAGCTGGCCCATGTTCATTCTTTTATTTCACCAATATTTATTGACTGCCTTCTATGTGCTAGGCACTGTTCCAGTTGCTGGGGCTATAACATTGGATGAGACTTGTATATTAATTGTTATATAACGGTGGGCCTAAGTGTGTTGGAAATTATATGTCAGTTAAGAAGGGTGTATATTGACAGGTAGTAAAAGAGGTAGCATGCCATAGAGACACCAGTACTTTCTGCTACCTCCCCATATTTCCTTCTTAAAGAATCTGTGTATAGGCCAAGAAGTGTGTTACCCTCATCCCATACATATCACAGTCAATTAAATCAGAGATGGCCCCCTGACCTAGGGCCATTCCCTTACTTGAGCAATGAGATCCCCTCTCTCAGGAACTTAGAATTGGGCATAGGAAAACTGGCTTAGACAGTGTTGTGGCTCTCTTGCTCACAGGAATGTTTTGCCCATGTAGAAGTAAAGCAGAGGGAGTTGTCTCTCCAGATTGTTGGAAGCTGAAAAGTGTGAATGGCAAAAGGAAGGTCTCTGAACTCTTCCTGTTCAGTTCTCTACGTTTACTCTGATCCAGTCATGTGAATTCCCTTGTATTCTGTATGATACTCTTCTAAACTTCCAGTTAAGTATTTTTCCCCCACCCTCCTTTTTTGATTTCTGTTATCTATAACCAGATAATCTCTGATTAACTTGCCAACATTATTTTATTATTTCAGAGCTTATGGTACAAGTTCCAGCCTCAGCTGGGCCTCCTGCTCTCAACACTTTCCTTTCTGTTATAATGTGACTGTTTCAGGTTCCTCTCAAAATGTTAAGGTACTTTGTGCCTCAGCTATATTGTTTCTTTTGTTGGAAACACCTATTTGTCCTATCTACTTGGAGAAGTCTTTCCCTCTCTTACTGTTTTTAATCTCTGAGATGATATTCCTAAACCCTTTCTTTCTTCTCCCAGCTTGAGGCAGAATGAAATATTTCTTTCTTTCTCATAGCACTTGGTATAGTATAGCACCTATAAACTACATTTTAATTGTTTTACTAATTGTATCTCCTTTAGTTTAAGATCCTCATGGATTGGAATTATTTTATTTATCTTAGTCTTTTGTATTTTATTAGCACAGGGCCTACCTACCACACAGTAGGTATTAAGTAAATCTTTGAGTGATCATATCTTTAATCATTGAATCAATTAGAAATTACTTTATAATTTAAATTGAAATCAGTGAACGTTGGAGCTGAGTTTAAGATGTATCAAGAATTAAAATAACATTTTAAAAATAAAAATTTTCAGTATTTGCCAAACTCTCCTAATGCCATATGGAGATTATTTTTAAATGCTATTTTAATTTTGGCAAATCTTACCCGCTGTAAGTTTATCTTTGAATTCTCATATTGAAGGGAATGCCGAAACTCAAATTATAGCCTTATTTGCTTAGTTTTGTAATGTTTCAGATACAAATTCACCAACTCCCACAAAGTGTCACATGGTTTCTATCTTAAGGCATGTTTTGGCTGAAATTTATTCAAAACAGACTTGGGTTTAAATTAAACCTAGAAAATTTGTGTTACAAAGCTTTATTTAGCATAGCTCTAGAAAAACTATATTTGAAGATAATCTTATTGTACTCAAGGTGACAGTCTTTTATTTTTAAAAAAATTATGTAGACCTGCCTATAACCTAATTTAGAAGCTACCATATGGAAGAATTCAGAAAAAAAATTACTTGTATAACTCGTGTGGTTTATTAAAAATATTAAGGATCATTTTTCTATAATATTCTATGTCCTCTTTTTTTTTTTTGCCTCAGTCCATTATATTTTAATGTTACACACTTTTAGGCTTTTACTAAAACAGCAAATCAAAAGAAGGAGACCTAAGACAAAGAGATTTGTCGTCTTTCTAGCTGGTAGAAGGATCACACATTGAACTTCAAGTGGGTCTCTCTCTCTCTCTCTCTCTCTCTCTCTCTCTCTCTCTCTCTCTCTCTCTCTCTCTCTTCTCTCCCTAATTTTTAATTTGCAGCACAGAGGATGTAGAATATGCACATCTCTACTTTTTTCACTGTAAACCAGTCTTGGACTTGACCCAGCAATGTAGAAGAACACTAATGGAACAGCCACTGACGACACTGAACATTTATCAATTTATTAAGTCAATGGAAGCACCACTGCTGGTATGTGTCTGATTTTAATATATTAGATAACTTTTGCATTAAATTTATTAAATTTTGATTCATAGATCCGCATTTTACTTAGATGAGCTATATCTTTTCCCCTTTCCTTGGACAAATGTCTTTAATTTAGGGGCATTTAGGAGTAGTTCCTTATTAAAGGTAGAATAGAAGATCGACTATTCATAAAGTGATAATTTTAATGCCTTGAAGTATTGTTATATTGAAACCCAAATAAAGCCTTGTCTAGTGGAAATATTCTGTGGTCGTTATAATGAACTGTGTCCACTTGAGTTCACAAAGACCACATCGCAGTCAAGAAAAGACCCCTTTTGTGAATATTTTCATCACTATTTTAAAAGTTGGTAAATATTGGAACTATACTATTTCTGGTGCTTCACTTTCCTCAGTATTAATATTAGCTTGGAAGAATTTTATAGAGACTCAGTAGGTGATGGTGACCAGCAGAATTTTCTCTCTGAAAGTTTGAAGGATTGTCCTGAGCACGTGTAAGATCCTCAGTAGGCCTTTCACTCAGTACTTCCTTCTTAAATAAAAATGATGCATGTGTATGATATAAATCCAAACAGTGCAGCAAAGTATAAAGAAAACATTTTAAAGCCACCTAATCCCATCACTCAGAAATGAACTGTTAGATGATATCACACTAGCCATCTGTACCCATAAAGATGCAAATAGAGGAATGAATGGATTAATGGACATATATTACATGTGCTACTATATAGTAAGAAATATTATATTTAATCTTACTTGAATTTAATAGAAGAAATAGAAACTGATGACAAACTTGAGGGATTGTGGAACTTTTGATAAATCATTTCTTCATCATTGCAAGGCTCTTAGGGAAATATTGTCTTAAGTGTTGAAAATGATTATGAAAAACATGAAGAAATTAAAATAATTATTATTTTTAAAAAACTACGTTTCCATTTTAGGTAGTATTGATTTAAACCTTGGTGTCAGCCTAGAAAGGCTTGGCAGTCCAGGAAGCACAGAATAGTGGACTCAAGGTTCCTCAGGGCTACTTAAGATCCCCAAAAAGGACCTTCCAGTCTTCTGCTGGAGGACAGACATCTAGTGGTTAGCATTCTGGAAACAGCTGTTACTGAAGTCCCCCCAGATTTCTCCTGGTATGAGGGAGGAACAGTTTCCCACTTTCACGGAGCTGGGGAATCTAGGGATCTAACTGCTTCTGCAAAGCTTTTATGTATTCCTCCTTTGTTTAGAGCCTTCCTGACATTCCCCCACCCCACCCTACCCCGTAATCATTTCTCTCCCAGTTCCAGAGATACCAGGCACTGATAGTCTGAGCAATTTTAGGATCTGCAGCTAGAGTTAAATTGTTTCTTCACTTTCCCTCTCAGGGCTTTGAGTTTTGCTTTGTGGAAGTAGTTATTATTCTGTTCTCTAGCTTCCAAAATTTAGCTGCCTTTTCTCTTTTCATTTCTTCACATATGTATGTTTATCTCTTTGAAAAAAATCCTACCGCTATAGTTTTCCTAGGAATTCTGGAGGGAGTGAAATTAGATGTTGTATGCAAGCTGTTGTCCTAACTCAGATGTTCCTCATTGTTCTATAATTCTTATATGAAAGAATGTATTCCTTAGCTACCTGTTCTATTTCATTTGAAATATCAATCTCTATATTAGTACTACACTGTTTCATGTGTTGTTGTTGTTTTTCCTTTATGCTATGCTTAGCCCTTATGGTTGTAATTTTATGATTAACTCCTTATAAAATTTGCTGGTTTTATAATGCTTAAGCTATATAGGTGCATCGGGAGCATTAAACTTAGAAAATTATGAGACCAGTTCTGTTAATGTTGGATTTATTTCACAGACTTGTTTTTCATTAATAAGGATTAGCAGGGTTTAAATCCAAATGTTGGGACATTATTATAACACAGTAAAGACATTTTGTTCTTTTTCTAAATGAAGACCGAAGTTGCTGAAGATCCTCAGCAAGTTTCAACTGTTCATCTCCAACTCGGATTGCCACTGGTGTTTATTGTTAGTCAACAAGCTACATATGAAGCTGACAGAAGAACTGCAGAGTGGGTTGCTTGGCGTCTTCTGGGGAAAGCGGGAGTTCTACTCTTGTTAAGGTATCATAAACATGAAATATTCACTATGGTTAGCAAAACACTACCGTTTTTCTCATTTTTAAATGTGATAATCTACTGATTTATAAATAAACTCCAGCCTCTGATAGATTCTAATATTGTTAGAACCAATTCCTGAGCTAAAGTCTATACATTAATTATTGACGTGATTAAAATTTAGACTTTTAAATTTTGCTAAATGAAAATGTAGATTAAGATAGAGACTGGAAGAGTATTTGAGATCTTGTTCCTGGCATATGTCATCAGTCAGTTTGGCTCAAATAAACTCTTATAAAAATTAAAAAAAAAAAAGACTGGACAATCTGGTCTGTATTTATGTGTAAAAATTCTTACTAAATTGTAATATTTTTTTATAAACCTTTTTTAGTATAAGAATTTACAGTTCTATTTTACTTCCTGGATGACTCTTGGTCTTCATATTAGCAATATAAAACATTTATTTCCATTTTGACACAGGGACTCTTTGGAGGTAGACATTCCTCAGCAGGCCAACGTGGTCTTCAAAAGAGAAGAGGTTAGTCATTTTGTGTATTGGTCTACAATGTCTCCTTATTTAAAGAAAGTTAATACATGTGATCCTAAAGTAATATATGCTTATGATAGAAAAATTCTGTAAATTGCCACTATTCAAAGATAAAACTGTTAATGTTTTGGTGTTTTTTTCATTTGTTAGTCTGTCTCTTTTCCCATATTGATATAGATATGTAGATATATAGATATATACAATAGATATCTATTGTATATATCTACACACATATACACACACAACACATATCTGTAATGAAAATTGGGATCATACTATACTATATATTTACCTTTCACCTAAAATTATATTTAATTACTTATTGTGCTGTGATGCCTGCCTTTCTATATTGTTTTGAACATCACTGATTCTTTCTTTTGACTAAATTTTTGGAAGTGAAATTTATCAAAGGAAATGGGAATTTTTAAGGCTTCTAAAATACATTGTCAAATTGCCCTCCAGAAAGGTTATACTTTTACTGGAAGGGTTTGGAATTTCTTGTTTCTCATAAATCTCTGCCAATACTGAGCATTAATCTTTGGGAAAAAATATTTTCTTAGACAAAAAAGTTCTTGTTTTTAATTTGCATGTCTTTGATCACAAGTGAGGTTGAACTTTTGAAAAAGGTTGATTGGTCATTTATATTTCTTTCGTAAATTTCTGTTAATGTCCCGTGTTTTCCTTAAATCTGTCTTAAATTTTTCTTTATTATTAAGAACACTTTAATTCTCAATATCTTCTAAATATTATAAGCATATGCTAAAAAATTGATATGTTAACAAACTGTCACACAGTTTAGACTTAAATTCTCTTACCTAAGCCTATGGTAGGAATACTGGGTTCAGCGTCAGAAGGCTTGAATTCTGTTCCTTCTAGTTCTGGGACCAGATAAATTAATTAACTTCATTAAGCTCAGTTTCTTATTTGTGGAACAGTCATAAAACCTCACTTTTTAACTTAAAAGAAATTTTGTAAGAATAAATAGAAAAATACTTTGAAAACTGTAGTATTTTAAAATATGTATAGTATGGGTCTAGTATCACTGCTTTTTGGCCAGGAAATCAAAAAAGTACTTTCTGAAGCCATTTTTTGATAGTAGATAAAGATCCTTAGATGAGAAGTTATAATCTTTCAAATTGGGAAATAGTTTTACAGAAAAATTAAAGTTAATGCTGATTTCCCAGTTTTGGTGTCTTAAACTGTTAAAATACAACTAATTTTGTGTAGTGTAAGGTAAGATAGGTTATATATATGTTAGATAGCTGTCTGCAAAGATGTTTTCTGTTAAGGAGATAATAGGCTTTTTTATAATTCTTTTTATTGAATTCAATGCAAATCTTACTTTTTTTTTACTCATCAGAGCAATAATGTTGATTCTGGATTATGTAATGATCATTTCCCTCTTCTTTTCCTGTACCCCTCCAGGCAGAGGGTTTGAGGGCCCCTTAAAGTACTAGTAATGGTTGCAGAGATAGTATTGTATATTACCACATCACAAAACCTTATAATGTACGAGGTGTGATCAAATAATACGGTGAATGTTTAAATTTTAAAAAATGTACCACAGTAAAAGACACATTACCATTAATACCCATCAAAATACTCCCCCTCACTTTGAACACACTTATTCCATCATTCTTGCTACTTTCTGAAGCAGTTCTGGAAGTCCTCTTTTATGCCTTTAGTTGCACTATTGTGGCTGCCTCGATGTCCTGATCATTTTGACTTTGGGGAAGAGCCAGAAGTCGCATGGTGCCAGATCTGGTGAATAAGGTGGCTGAGGCCACACCGTAATGTTTTTATCTGACAGAAATTGCCATATACCAGAAACGATGTATGACAAGGAGTGTTGTCATGATGGTGGATGATTTATGGCACACTTTAAAACACACCTCCTCTCAACCATGGCTTACACCCAACTGACTGCACCGAACAAGTTGAAATTTGTCACACGATGTTACTAAGGTTCAACGTGCCACTTCCCGTATTGAAGACCTCTGTTTTTCCGTTGGATGGCACTTGGTAGCAGCATTCACCGTATTTTGTGATCACAATGGAAAGGCTCTGTGTGACACCTCACTTCTGGTACAGCAATTTCTGTCAAAAATATTACAGTGCACCCTCATCCACCTTATTCACAGAATCTGGTACCGTGCGATTTCTGGCTCTTCACCAAAGTCAAAATGACTATGAAACGTAAACATTTTGAATCGATTCAGGACATCGAGGCAGCCACGAGAGAGCAACTAAAGACATGAAAGAGGACTTCCAGAGCTGCTTCAGAAAGTGGCAAGAATGATGGGATAAGTATGTTAGAAGCGAGGGGGAGTATTTTGAGGGGGACCAATGGCACTGTGTCTTTTACTGTAATATTTTTTTATTTTTTATTTAAACAGTCACCGTATTTTTTTATCACACCTCATATTCAATAGTAAGAGTTTTAAAACATTTTCATTAGTTTTGCATTCATTTCTTAGATTTCTTTTTTCTATGCCAGTGATTAGCAATATAGTGTTCAGAGTTTATGCTATAGAATTATACTGCCTTGTTCAAATTCTACTTCATAACTCTGGGCAAATTACTTGACTTGTATATGTCTCCATTGTTTTCTATTGTAAATTGGGGATAATAATATTTAAAGTGTTGTTGGTCAGTATAGTAAAAGAAATAATGTAAAGTGCTTACATTGCCCAGGGCCTACCACATTGTAAGTGCTCCATAAATATTAACTAATATTCATTTATTTATTCAATAAGTGTTTATTATGTGCCTGATTTGTTCCAGGCACAGTCTTAGGCTCTGAGGATATAGCAGTGAACAAAACCAAGTTTTGCACTCATGGAGCTAATATACTAGTTGCAGGAGACAGATGCAAAACAAGTATAGGTAGAATGTCAGATGATACTAAGGGCAATAGAAAAAAACACAGTAAGGTTAGGGAGCAGTGATAGAAGACCTCACTGATAAGCGACAATAAAGCAAAGGAATGAGCATGTGACCATATGGGGAAGACTGTTCTAAGCAGAGAACCCAAGTGCAGCGGCCCTGAGCGGAGGATTGGGCCTTTGTATATTAGGATATTATTATGAGGAATAGTGTTAATATCTAGGGCCTTTCTTAGTATTTAGGTTCTAAAAGCCCTTCTTATTCCTTTCCTAAATGCTTTATTATAAAAAAATATACTGAGAAGTAGAAAGAAAAATAAACAACTATATACCTACTACCTAGATTCAACAATCAAGTTTTTGTCATGTTTGCTTCACTTACCATTTTTTTCTGTAGTATTTAAAAAAATGTTATAGATACATTTTACCCATAAATATTTAGCGTGAATCTCTAAAAATGACTGCAATTCTCCTATATATAATCACAATCTCATTATCACATTTAATGAAATCAATAATTTCCTAATATCCTATCCTAACCTCATAGCCAGTCCAAATTCAAATTTTCTCATCCTGAAATTATTGTCTATAGCTGGTTTTTGGAAACAAAATCCTGTCAAGGATTCTAAATTGCATTCGGTATGTTTCCTAAATTTCTTAACATTTTAGGTCTTCCTTCCCCTTTTCCTCCATGACAGTGACCTTTTGGATAAATGAGGCCAAGTTTTTCCACATTCTGGATTTGTCTGTTTCTTTTTGCCGTTGTCTGCCTTGTTCCTCTGTTCTCTTATATTTTCTAAAAACTGGAAGTGAGATTTAATATTGCTTAGCTCCATTAAACATTTTGGCTTTTGTATGTTCCATCTTACCCTAATGTTCCTAATGTCTGATTTTCCCACTTAACGGTGCCACTTTGATCACTGAGTTAAGGTAGAAACAGCTAATTTTCTCTGTATCATAATATGCATTTCTCTCTTTTCAATTAGCAAATAAACTGGAAGTATAAATGCAGTTAAAATCAGAAGAGATACTAATACCCACCAGAATGGCTGAAATTTAAAAAAGTAACAGTACTAAGTATTAACAAGGATTTGGAGTTACAAGAACTTTAATATATTGCTAGTAAGAGTGAAAATTGGTACAGTGAAAATTGGAAAAGTATTTGGCAGTGTTTACTAAAGCTGAAGCTATGTATATCATACGAACCAGCAATTTCATTCCTAAGTATTACCCAACAGAAATATTTATGCATGTGCTCCAAAAGACAGCTACAATAATGTTCACAGCAATATTATTTATTGCTGAATATAATGTATATCCAAGCTGAAAATAACATATACCCATGAGCAATAGAACAGATTAATAAATAAATACTAGTATATTCACATAATGAATACAGCATTGAAAAAGACTAAACTGCTTTTATATGTAACAACACGTATCAGCCTCAAAAATAATGTTGAGCAAAAGAAGTCATAAAAAGAATACAAACTGTGTAGTTCTGCTATATAAATTACAAAACTGGCAAAATGTATACGGGGTGATGAAAGTCAGAATAGTGATTACCTTTGGGGAAGGGTAATGACAGAGAGGCAAGAAGATGAGGATGGCCTCTGGGTATGCTGGTAATGTTCTGTCTCTTAATCTGTGTGGTGGTTGCATAAGTGTATTCACTTCGCAAAAATTCATCAAACTATACACTTACGATTTATGTTCTTTTTGTGTGCGAATGTTATATTTTAATAAAAAAGTTTACCACCACAATTTCTATGTATATTTGGAATAAATTCAATTTTGTTTTGATTTCTCTTCCTTGTAGCTTCATTATGTTTCTGCAGAAGTAAAAAATTGCTTGCTTTGAATATAATATTAAAAAGATGAAGATATGTGATATCAAAGAACAGACACACTACACTTAAAGCTTTATTCTAATGTATAGTTTCAGTCAGGGATAATTTACTAAAGTAATCTAATGGTCTGAAATTTTATGATTTTAAAAAATGTGGTAGTTGGGCATTAGTGAAAGAAATTTTATGGAATAATTTCAAGTGGAGTAGAATTTGGTGTTCTTAAGATACCTGTGGGGCAGATAGTATTTTTATGTTTATAGCTAAATGGGCAATTGAGCTTTTGAGTGGGATATTATTTTGAATATTTCTATAGAATATTCAAAATAATTTTGATTGGCTCTGTTACAATAAAATTGTATATATTTTCATTTAATGTTGAGGTAGGACTTATTGTCATACATGAAATGTTTCAGACTTCAGTATAATGTAATTATGAAAAGAGGCAAGTGAGACTTTCAGTTTCTCCTCTTTTGTCATTTTTTTCAATTTTGTACACTGTTTATATAAAGTATGCTTTGGATACTGTGGAGTTAATTTCCTTTTTATTTATTTTAAAAATTGGAATTCAAAGGATTGGTTTCATTTTAGTTTCAAACAAGTAAAACACTTTTATATAAAAATGCTTTGTTATATTTTTTAAAATTAATGTATTTCTAGGGAATGCCAGTGGAATATTTGGTGTTACACGATATTGATTTAGTGATATCCCATGTGGAAAATAACATGTACACCGAGGAAATACGAGAAGATGAAGACGATGACATAGAAGGTCCAGATATGGGTAATGTGTTTTGTGATGCTCACCTTCCCCCCCACCCATTTCTGCCCAGAATCCATAAGGTCAGTGAAATTTCAAGGAATTAACTTTTTCATAGAATGTGTTCACATTCAAGATTATAAAGAAGTGTGAAGAAATTTATTCTAAATCACATTTTATCAAGTTAATTAGGTGAGAAGATATAAGAATGCTGTATTTTGTGCAGTGTAATACCCTTCATAGTTACATGTCAGGCTTCTAGCTATCCACAGCTTTCATTTATCTTCCAAATCAGTTTTCTCAGTCCTACTGGCCTCTCCATGTTTAAAAATGACCCAGGAGCCATTACATTTTATTCTTACTGTTCCTATTAAGAAGTGAAATTCTAACAAATATTGTTGTATTTGTAGTTGTAAATAAATCTGTTAACAATATAGGGAGTAAATTTCAATAACATTTTAATGCTTCTTTTTAACACGTTATTTTTATTTTTCTTGTTATTGCTCTCATTGCTTACATTTTTTAAGTATTCCATAGCTTTCAAGGCTTGTTATCTTCTGAGTCAGCTGATGTCACCTTCATTTTGTAGATGAAGATTCTCTGTTTCAGCAGAGTTAAATGATCTGCCCAAAGGCACACAAGTGGCATGTGGTGGATCCTGGGTTAGAAATTAAGCATTCTGACTTAAAATCTTATTTATGATCATTATCATTCCTGATACTTCTTTCATAGCATCAGTCCTATTCTGTAATTGCTCATTTACTTTTCTCTCTTCTCCACTAGTCCTTATAATACCTCTGAGGGATTATGTCTTTTCATTCTTATATCCCATTTAGTAAATACTTGAATGTTTTATATAGTACTACTCGTATTATAAACCCCAAGAAGGAAGTACGTCATTTGAATATTTTTTATGAGGTCCATCATTATAATGATCAAAATCTATATTATTAATTTAATAAGGGCTCTGAGCTTTATAACTATTACCAGTAATCAGTTTCACAGTTTGAGGTAATTCCTAGTTCTTTTCTCGTATGCAGAGGTTAGAATTGCTTGTTATTTAAGCCAGCGTTCTTATGCATAGCATCATCATTACATAAATAGATCCATGTTCCCGTCTCTTGCTCCCTGCTTATTCCTATCATGGCTCATATATTCCAACCTTCCCGAGTTAGGGGAACCGCCCAGTGTCAATTTAATAAGATTTCTGTCCTCAGTGGGAGTTGCCTGCTTCAAGATTTCCTTGTGTTCATGTCCCCTGTTGCTTCCTGATGCTCTGGCCTTAGTTTGCCCCTTGGTGTGCTGCCTTCTTTTTCTCCTGACTCTCTACCTGCCTGCTCTCCCCAGTCTAGCTTTTGTTTTATAACTCTGCCTTTTGTTTTTTGTTTTTTGTTTTGTTGTGATTTTGTTTTGGTCTTAACTTCCTGTCTGTAATGATCATTGGGCCATAATATTGTGTGATGTCATGTCCATACATAATCCCCCCCCTCCCCACCGGTTTTATTCCCATTTATGTAGGAAAAATAGATGAGGGTTGGGAACAAGCTTGTTACCATGTTAAGAGTGGAACACAAAGAAAAATGTCCATCAGAGGAAATGTGCACAGGATGGACTGATTCTACAAAAGGACAATATGAAAAAATAATTAAACATGTATGGCTTAAAAGAGATTGTGTATGTATTGATGGATAGGTCAAAGGTATACCCGAGGAGTGAGTAAATTTACAAGTGAGGGTTGCTTATTAAGAAAGAGAATAGAAAAGGAGGGAAGGCGGTGTTGAAACAAGAAAAGAAAGGATAGATTGGGAAAAAAGAAAGGACTAGCAGGAAAATGGGAAAAATACAGTAAATAAGAAAGTAGACCTTTATTAATTTGAGTATTGAAAGCACAACTTTTTAGTGTTGTAGAGTGTGGTATTTAAAAGTACCTTAAAGTTAATGTAGTGCAACTTTTATGTTTCACAGATTTGAATACTGAGACTGAGAGTTAATGTGATTGACCAGCATCACACAACTGAAAATTGCTGAGATGTACTGAAATTCAGATCTAGTATTTAATTTTATAGTATTAGAAATCAAAAGGAAAACAATACTTTGGTGCCCTGAATGTATTGTCTTCCTCCTTTCCTTACTTCCTTTTCTTTCTTTCTTTTTTTTTTTTTTTAAAGATTTTATTGGGGAATTGAGGGAGGGGAACAGACAAGTTGCTGTCCTTTTGTTCCTCAGTCTTAGTTGTGGAGGACGCCACTTCACTGGCCCATGTTGGTGTTACCATTGCGCTCTTCCCAGGTGAGACAGTCGCTCGCAGGCCATTGGATGGGCCGCTTACAGTGGCTCACAGTGGCTCACGGCAGCTCATGAAAGCTCATGCCCACTGCCAGCCAGCCCCACTGCAGCCTACACCATCACTGGCGACTCACGGCAGCCCAGCTCCAGGTCAAGCTGTTGTTCATTATCTTAGCTGTAGAGGGCGCAGCATCACTGGCCCTCATGGGGGATCCAAACCAGGGCCCTGCTGCTCAGAGTTGGCATCCCAGGCCAACTCCTAACCAATGTGCCACTCGGCCAGCTCTCTTCCTTTCTTCTTACTATGTTGTTACAGAGAATTATGAACGTACCATAAAGTAGACAGGATAATAGAACAATCTCCTAGTAGCCATTACCGGCCCTACCCAACTACCATCAACCCTTAGCTATTGTGTTTCAATCACTGCGACCCCTTATTATTTTGTAGCAAATACCAAACATATAATTTCATTCATTAATATTTCCCTTTGTATTTCAGAGATATAAGGATTTTCCTTTTAAAAATAACATAATTATTGCTATCATTATATCTAAAAACATTAACAGTAATCTCTTAATACCATCAACTGTCCCATCAGTATTTGCATTTGCAGTTGTCATGCTCTTTCATGCCACTGGGCCTTTGCGTATTCTGTTCCCTTTGTTCTTGTTGCCTCCACTGCCTTCCTTCACTTCCTACCTAAATTTTATTTTCTTTTAATATTCAGCTAGTGTCAACTCTTCTAGGAAGCTTTGTCTCTCATCAAGTTAGATGCCTCTTCATTGTTACCATACAATCTGTACAAGCTTCTAGCAAAATATTTATGAATTCAAATGTGTTTTTTTACCACGTACATGGATGGATGGATGGATAGATGGATAGGTAGATGGATGGATCAGTTGGTTGGTCAGTCTATCTATCTAAATTAACGATATGTCTTTACAT
Source organism: Hipposideros armiger (assembly GCF_001890085.2). Taxonomy (NCBI): domain Eukaryota; kingdom Metazoa; phylum Chordata; class Mammalia; order Chiroptera; family Hipposideridae; genus Hipposideros; species Hipposideros armiger. The sequence continues at coordinate 8,348,698 of NW_017731355.1, forward strand.
ATTCAGAATCCACCATAACTTGATGCACTTAGAATAAAATCCAAAATTCTTGGCTCATATGGTCTGTTATGATTCAGCCACTGTTAGCCTAGAGTTTTCTCATGCCATTTATTCCTTCAACCCATCTTGTTTTAGTCAAATTTGCCTTCCTTCTCTGCCTAGTATATGGTAAGCTCTTTAATGTCTCAGAGTCTTTGCACATGTTATTCTGTTTGCCTAAGACATCCTTTTCTTGATTCCCTGCCTGGAAGACTTTGGATCTCCCAATCTAACCCTGTTATAATCTCTCACTGTATCCTTTTCCCTTCTTAAACTGATAACAATTTATAATTCTATATTATTCAGTGATCAGGTTATTGTCTGACCTTTCTGTAGGTAGGAGCTCCGTGTGGTCAGGGACTATATCTGCTTTGTTTACTGCTGTCCTTAGTGTCTGTCACAGTGCTTGACACATCGTGGCAGTTAAATAAACACTCACATATGTATGGTAGAACCTTTTTGGATTATAGATTAATATTTTATTAGAAACAAAATAGAAATATGCATATTATTTCTAGATGTTTAAATAAATGCTTCTGGACTTAAAATTTCATAGTTTCTGAGTCAGGAAGTCATTTACGATAGGAAGCCAGGAAACTGGAAAGTTTTCTAAATATCATGCATTTTAACTAATAAAATAGTGTGAATTCAAAAGTTTTTATAAAATACCAAATTTTCATATGCTTACCTGGGAAAAGAACTTAAATATTTTTATACATTTATATAGATATTGATTTTTTTTCAGACACTTTAGGAATTGAAGATGATGAAGTGGCAGAAACTGTTTACAGAGATAAGAAGAGACAGTTACCTTTGGAACTCACAGTGGAACTAACAGAAGAGACATTTAATGGGACAGTAACGGCTTCTGACAGCATAGTGCTTTTCTATGCTGGTTGTGAGTATGAGCCTTAGAGACTATATTACATATTAGGACATTTAAAGTAGGCAAATTTTATTTTTGCATTCTGTATATTGCATGTTGTAGAGTGACACAGTTTTCATATGTCCCATTTACTTCTAGCTACCATATTTCCCCATGTATAAGATGCACCCTTTTTCAAAAAATTTGGGGTCTAAAAACTGGGTGCGTCTTATACAGTCGTCGTAGATTTTTTTACTTGCATTTCCCACTGAGAACGAGGTAATATATGAAGACAGTGATTCGTCATCAGACACAGATGACGACAAGCTAATGGTTGGGAGTTTTGACAGTGATGAGGAGTTGTATGAATTTTATGATGAATGAAACTTGAGTTCAATAACTTTACGTAATACTTTTTAAAAAATTTCGGGCCCCAAAATTAAGGTGCGTCTTATACATGGGAGCATCTTATACATGGGGAAATACGGTAATTTCTGAGGTTGTAAAACTGATTATATATATCTGACTTACAAATTGAAGGTTAATGATTAGATGTTCAGCTTATTAGTTTAGAAAAATTATTTTGAATTCAAACTAATGATTTTAATATATTAGCAGTTTTTACTGTTTTATAGGAAGTATGCTTTTATCTTCAAATAATATCCCTTCAACTATTGTATATTCCTTGCAATATGAATGCAGAAAATTAGTTGCTTTGGGAACCCTCTTAAATATTTGGATCAATATTGAGTACTGTATACTAGAAAATTATTTATTAAGAACTAACAATTTTGGGAAACCCCATAAATCTATATGTTTGTTATGTATAAGCGTGGATGCTTTGGAGATAAGCATGTTGTAATATCTGTTGAATTTTTAATTTTAATGTAGGGCAAGCAGTATCCATGGCATTTCTGCAATCCTATATCGATTTGGCAATTAAATTGAAAGGTATTGTGCAATGCATGCTTCTTTTCCTGGTTCTGAGCTGCAGCTGTTTGTAAAACTGGGTCATGCTAAAGACTAAGAAAACCACATAAAATTTCAGGTTATTATGTTTTTGTCTCCAAGGATAAGTTAATGAACCATGAGTTTCAAAAATGCTCAGAAGCATTCATTTTGATTGTCTTCGTGGAACTGTCTTCAATAGAACGTAGAGAGCCCAGTTATTGAGTATTTGAGGCCACACAGTTAATCCATAACCTTTTTGGTTAAATTCATCTATTCAGCAAATATTTGCATGCCTACTCTTTGCTAGTTACTATTAAATATTAGTAAATAAATACCAAATACTGATAAATAAACATGTTACAGACAAGACGCAGTCGTATAGCCAGGAGCTAAGCTATATAGTTAGCTCCGTATGGACTAGGATATTTCTTAATAGCTAGGATCATTTTCTTTTAACTATTCTAGGAAATGTGATCCAGTGATAGGCAAATAAGAATCCAAGGGATGGCCTTTAACTCAAAATGTCTATGCCATTATCCTGGCAAAGACATAGGGAGAAGTAGAGAGGCCTGTTAGTAAGAGAGAGGTGATGGATTAGGATAATGTTTTGTAATCATTTAAATAAGACAGAATGTATCATGCTTCATATCTGTAGTATGATTTCCTCCTACTGTTTTTCTTGTAAATAGAAGTTATTATAATTAAATAGTCTTATTCTTGGCTACTCTAGGAATGTATCGATCCGCCATTTAGTTTTGGGGGGCACTAGTTTACAGGCTCTTTTATTATTTAGTAAGTTCTTTATGGGCAGGTTGTGTGCCTTATACCTAGCTCACTGGACTTGGTGTATTGCCATAGAATGCAGAATATCTGGTTTTTAATAATTGTTGAATAAATGAATAACCTAATATAGGAGAATTTCATAAATTTTGTTTTATTTAGTGCAAAATGTATACTGGTGTACAACTTATTTATATACTGGGGACGTTTGTGAACTCTGTAAGAAATTGATTGCTGAAAGTCACTCCTAAATATAACATGCTCTATAATAATAAAAACGCCAGAGTTTTTAAAAAGCATCTTTGAACCATTTCTCTAACTTTCATTTCCCAGCCACATTTGATTCAATTTTTGATTATTTCATTATCCAAGTGAAGAGGTGATAAAGCCTTTAGATACTGGGATTTCTAATCTTTTTTTTTGTTTGTTTTTTTAAAATCAAATCCTGTTATTCTCTTTCAGGTTATCCTTTGTAGTTGCAGTTTATGGACAGATTTAAGTTTCTTCTTTTAGGTTCTCCAGCCTTATTGGAAAATTATTAAAAGAAAGGAAAAGCGAGAGGGGTGGGGAGGTGAAATATAAGCCATAATGAAGTAGTGATTGGATAATGTCCCTGCATAATAGAATTATCCCCTCAGCCCATTTGGTTAGTTACCAAATGAAAATGAAAAAAGATTCCCTTACTTTATTCACTATTAATGACCAAATAGAGACTACCTGACGTCTGAATGCAAGGCCTCTGAGTTGTATGTGTTTATTGAATAAAACAGCAGATTACCAACCTAGGTCTTGATTTCCTTTTTCATTTAATATGTTCTTTATGAGTAACAATTCTCTTAGTAATTAAATATCAGATAAATGCACTTTTGGAGGTTCAGCAGACATAATGTAAAAATGCATAATATAGGTAACTATAGTGTTTCATGTCTGTGTTGAAGCCCAAACTATAACTTTGTAAATTAGGAAAATATTGTAATACTTTGTTCATTTAGTTCTCTAACCTTTCACATTGACCTCTTGGGAAAACGTCACTTTTCATCTTAGTCCAAAACAGTGAAGAATATTTTATACTCAGTCACAAGGTGGCAGCAAATGTCAAGTTTTTATACTTACATAATATCTGTAACTAAGAAAATCTGGTTTTTTCCTTTGAACTAGGAACCCCATTTGAAATTTCTGCTTTGGTAAAGTATATGGGATATAATACTACAGGCATCTTAGAATATTAGACTATTCCAATTGAGACATGATTAAATATTGAAACTATTTTATAGGAAATAAAAATTTTAAATTAGTAACTGTAATATAGGTGGCCTTGCAATGTTTAGTGACATGTATCAATATTCTTTTTTCAGTTTTAAAGATAACATCAAAGTTTTCAACTTGGAATTCTGGGACAAAAGAACAATAACACTTTTAGCAGAGGATGCTTATTGAAAGAAAAGAATTACATTTGTAGTAGTACTATATTCCATACTTGGGTGGTAGTATATAATACGATACTCGGTATGAACAACTATCACTAGATATTTATTGACTAAATAATTAAAATAAAAGATAAGAGGACTTTGTAGAGAAGTCACAAAGCAAATCTAATTTTAGAAGGAATAAGGATTTATCATTTATGTGCTCATACAATATTTGGGTATTAATATACTTTAGAGTAAAATTTTTTAATTGGTTCATGAACAAATATCGGGGCATATTCCACAATTTTTATTGGATACATACTGTATAACCAACATTGTGATAGACAGCGGGAATATAGTGGTGAATAAGACAGATATACACTGCCTGTATTATCAAGCAGATTGCTAACAGTAAATCTAGTGATAAGTTATTGCATCTATGTGGTATAATGTAGAATATTTATTATGTAAAAATGAATTTTCGGTATTAAAACCTTGGTGATAAAATATTAAAATGTTGCATTTCACAATAAATCATATGGTTAGATTACCTCCTAAATTAGGATATATCCTAAATTGATATACACAGATTCCTTCTTTGATCTAATATATTAAAGTTTTCTTTTATTGGAATTTATTCCTTTCTTTCTCTGCTGACTTGTGTGGCGCTTGTTTTGTTTGGTTTTTTATCTCTTTCCACCTAATGATTTACATATTTTGGAGAACTTTACATATATTCTTATAGAACAAGTAGGAATTTCCCTTTGGGATTCCACTATGTGTTTTCTTAGGCTGAAAAGAAATTATAATATTTAGGATGGTTGCCCCTAGCCCTGAATGAGTTTCACGTGTGCCATTTATTCAACACACATATTTAAGGTATTTCATGTGCAAGGACTGCTGTAGATGCTGGAAAATCAATGATGAGTAAATCAGACACAGTCCCTACTCTTAAGAAGCTCTCTTGGTAGAAACAGACATTAATCAGTATATAAATAAGTATATAAATAAGTATATAATTACATAATAAGATAAAGAAAGGAGCATGGCTCTGCAAGAGCATAGGAACCTGTTGTATTGTAGATCAGCTTGTACTAAGAAGGTTTTTTTGAAGTAGTCACACATGCAGAGATCTGAAGGGATGAGAAAGATCGAACTCTGCAAAGGTTGATGAGGGTGGGCTGGTAACAAACAGATTGAGTTTTATTATTATTATTTTTTTTTTTAGCTGAGCCATCCTGCCACCTGTTGGCAGCTCAGCGACTGATTAGCTCGGACTGGGACTTGAACTGCTGTTGCTCAGAGCTCACACTCTTGAGCGAGCTCTTAACCAACTGAACCACTCAGCTAGCCCCTCAGGTTGAGTTTTAAAAAGATCTCTAGCTTCAGTGGAGTCATACTGAACTCAGGGAAATGAATTAGAAGTCTATTGTAGTAATCCAGGAGAAGTAGTGGCAGTAAAGAGAAACTGACAGATAAAAGAGATATTTAAAATTTGGGTGGTAAAATTGAAAGCATATGCTGATGAATTTAATTAGGCATGGGGGACTTGGGAATGGGGAGGCATGGATACTTTGTTTTCTGAATGGAAGTGTTCAGTATATTTGGGAAGGAAACCATGGTTTTAGACATACTGAGTTTGAGGATGTTTGCATTCAAAGACAAATAGAGAAGGCAGTATACGGATACATGGGTCTGGAACTTTCAGGAGGAGCCTGGGCCAAAGGTAAACATTTAGGATTCATTAGATTGTTGAAGGGTTTTGAGATTGTCTAGCACGAGAGTGTAGAGAAGGGAGCATAAACTGAGCCTTGAGAAACTCGCATCTCTACTGGCAGAAGGGCCTGCGAAAGGGACCGAAAAAGGAGCAGCAAAGAGAGGTGGGGAAAAAGCCAGTGGGGAAGATGTTGCAAAAACCAAGAGAAGTGTTCAGCGGCAGTGTTTCATGCTGCTGGGAGGTTAAAAGAAGAATGGGTTATAAAAATATTGGCAATTCTCAACAACTGAGTTTTCTACATTAATATTTATAAAATGTTCATTTTTCTTCTATGTAGGCACATCCACTATGCTGCTGGCTAGAGTAAACTGTGCAGATTGGTCTGATGTATGTACCAAGCAAAATGTCACTGAATTTCCAGCTGTAAAGATGTACAAGGAAGGTGAGAACCCAGTATCTTATGCTGGCATGTTAGGAACAGAAGATCTCCTAAAATTTATCCAGCTGTAAGTATTCAGCTCCACCCTAACATTTTATTTTATTTTTTTTATCAAAATGTGTTTATTGGGATGCTTCCTCACTCATCTTGACTCGGGGCTTTTAGTGCTGCTCCTTCTGAAGGAGCATCCTTCTCTAAGCCTTGCTTTTCCTCCTGTGGGCTGACAGAGGACTGTGGAGCAGCCAACACACAAAACTACTGTTTGTGCATGGCTCAAGACGGTGGTGATTTTATAGCATCCTGGGCATTTCACGTCCATGAAGTGGGAGTTGGGGCTCTGCACCAGGCGCTTCTTCTTGTGTTTCCTCTTCTCTTCTGGAGAGGGATGAAGGAGATCCTTAGCGAGAGGCATGCTCTCATGGGGAGGTTGTCACCGCCGGAAAGCCACCCTAACATTTTAAAACTTTTAGGCCTCTAAAACTTTTAATTATAGATGTTGCTGACACACTTTGAGGATAATAGAATTGAGATCACAAGATAAGCATTGATGAGGAGAGTATTCACATTCCATCACTTTTGGGGAGATAGAATGGGTGTGATTTTTTGTTCGTTTGTTTAGAATACTCTGCCTTTATTTTGTCAGATGTTTATCCTGAGAAATATTTGCTAAGTTCAGTATGTTTTATTTTTTTTACAAGCAGAAAAGTATCTTTAAAAATTAATTTTGAATATAGTTGTATATTCATTTAGCAACAGGATTTCCTGTCCAGTGAACATAACGTCTGTCCAAGAAGCAGAAGAATATTTACATGGGGAATTATATAAAGACCTGATCTCTCATTCTAGAGTATCAGTGCTGGGACTATTTAGTCCAACCATGACAACAGGTAAGTAGAATTGAACTTTTAAATTATGCAATACATAGGTAAAAACTTTTTTACTAGTTTTTTTTTAAAGAATTACTGTCTTTTTAAATCCCAACTAATTCAAATTATAGAGGATTTAGAAAATACAGGGAAATTTGAAGAAAAAAATAAAAGTCTGTAATTATTTAGTCGTTAAAATTTTATGTAATTCCTTCTTTTTCTGTATACCCATGTATTGCATATTTATATATATTTTAATGTAATTGGGTTAGTACTGTGTATCTAGGTTAGTTTCTTGCTGTTTTTGTTTAACATTACCTGGGTGCATTTTGTTCCATATGAGTGATATTCTTCAGAAACACCATGGCTGTATAATATTTGATGGGATGACTGTACTGTTATTTATTTATTTATTTATTTATTTATTTAAATTGGGGAGTTGGGGGAAGGGGAACAGACAAGTTGCTGTTGTTTTGTTCTTCAGTCTAGTTGTGGAGGACGTTGCTTCACTGGCTCAAGTTGGCACCATCATTGCGCTCTTCCTGGGGGAGGCACATCAGTCGCCGGGTTCTGGACGGCCGCTCACTGCGGCTGCTGGCCGCTCACGCTGGCTGCTGGCTACATATGGTAGCCCATGGCAACCCACTGCAGCAG